>NW_016107341.1:2045654-2091163 GCF_001604975.1 Cebus imitator
TTTTGAGTTTTGCTGTCTCTCGGGAAGCTTTCCTTCGGTCAGACCAAAAGTTGTTTTCCCTTTTCTGTGTAAGCTTTTATACATACCAGTGTCATACTCTTGATTGTTACCTCATGTTTATAATTATTTAATAATGACCTGATTTTGTGCTTTACAGCTAACTGTAGGTTCTGCTGAATTTCTGTTACACTGGGGCAATGGCTGAAAGTTTAGGCATGCTTTTTTTTTTTTTTTCTGGTTTTAGTTTGTATGAGTCATAGCATACAAAACACATTACAAGAACTTTTTGGAAAAAGTCATGGAACCTGATCCCAGAATGTGTGGCTAAAGGGTGATAGCCCACTGAATTTTCTGAAACAATAAAAGTGCCTGAACAGACTAAGATCAATATGACTAATATGCTTTGGGCTCTTACCAGAATCTTTGATTTTGGATTTTAATTTCTGTTACACCAAAGAAATTTAAAAATGTTTAAAGGGTGATCTTGTCTTGGCAACTTAGCTCAATCAAATAGAGGGATAAAGCTTTTCAAATGCATACTCAATTTGCATACTAGGTATGTAGAACTCACTTTTTTTGTATAGACTCATGTTGATTACCTCTTTTTTAAAACTTTATCAATATATCTTCTAGATGGCTTGTGAATACTTAATCACAACTAGAGTACTAGTTTTAAAAATTTATTTGCAAATAAAAACAACCATCTCATATGTTAACAAGGTTTTAGATTTGACTTTACATACCAGAGAGTGAATTCTTTATATGTTTTAGCAGTTATATATATTAACTTTATCCTTGGTGTATTTTAAAATTCACAATTTCTTCTTTTGACCACACTATCTTCTGTCTTGTCTCTTCATATATTTATATATTTCTCCTTCATAACTGAATTCATTGTTATATGTTTCTCTCTCTCAGGCAGTTTGGCCAATTATAAAAGTAGCCAGATTAGTCTGTCTGCAAAATTCCCTGTGTGATAAGAGAGTGTAAGACAAATTATTTGTAATTTTGAAAGGAGAAGTTAATACAAATTAAGAAATTATAGTGCCAGCTTTTGAACTTGACTTCTGTCACCTGTAAAGTAGCTGTTCAAAGGCACTCATGCTGGATATATAGACGGGTAAATAACATTTCCCTTTCTTTGGCTGAATTCACATTTCACAGAGCTGTGGGGATTGTTGACTTAGACTTCACTGTGATGAGGTTTGGCAGAGAGCATTCATTGTTCAGGTTTTAAAAAGGGCAAGTTTTTGGCCGGAATAACTTGCAAAGAGAAGGAATGCTATGCTTACACATGTGTACTCAATAAACCTTCAGAGAGCCTGGCCTAAGATGTTACAGGATTCCTCACCCTATCCCATCCCTAGTCTCTGGATATTGATTGTTTAGAAGCCTTCTTTTGTTGTGTCGCTATCACATGGATCTTTTCATATTTCAGGAAATGGAACTTTGATTCATATTTCAGAAGTTAATAGTGTACAGTGAATAGAATAGTCATTTCATATCCTGTGCACTTTCACTCGAGTTATTAAAAATAACAATTCCGTTCAGGCCTACTTTCCCCTAGTATTTAGCAGTCACAAAACCATCATCTCCATGTCAACAAACAATCATTCTTTTGTATACTTGCCACCCTTTTATATTATATTCTGTAATCATACATGAAGATTTTGAGTTTTCCTTTTTTCCTTTACTAACTGGGTACAGACAGTGTTCAAGTATGCATGCACTTTAAGTTAATAGTGTATTAGGATGAGAAAAAAATTTATTGTAAATTTCCTAAATTGCTAAACAGAGCAAACCAGCATTAGCAACATGGAGCAGCATATGGCTCTACAGTTTTTCTGTGTTCTTTCACTAAGGAGCTCTGGCTATGATTTTCCCTTTCAACTGGAATAATTTTATGTCTTTTATTGCTACCACCTCTCCTAGCCATCAACCGATGCCTCCACTCCCTACCAAAAGACCCCCACTAAATCTTACCTGGAAAAGTTTTTTTTCTTTCAAAATCTACCCACTTGTTTGTAAGATCTCTTTCAGTCCCCAATAGCTCTTGCCCTCTCTCTTACTTCTTCCAGTGCCACAAGATTGTTTCTCAAGGATACAAACCAAATGGTTGTTACCTAGGTATCTTTTTCCATATTCTCATAGCATACCGCCAAGTCTTGCACATAGTAAGTACACAGTTTCTAATACTTGAATTGAAATTAATCCATTCAGAATCTAATATGTCTGTTTTTCTGTCTTATGACAACTTGGGCTATTGACCTTATAACAAAGCTTATGCCACTCCTGTATTTCTCAGGTTTCATATTGCTTTTGAAGTCCTTCTAAATCCAACTTCCCTTTCATCTTTTCTTTCATTTATTGTGCACCTGCTACATGCTGGGTGTTATAATAGTCACTGATGAAACACAGATGAAGAAATATGGCTGGTGCCCTGAAGTAGACAATTCTAAAAGAATTCATTATCACCATGGGTTAAATCATACCTCCTTATGAAGTCAAACACAAATCAACAAAAGGATCTATCTCTAGTCTTGGTCTTTTTTTTTCTACAGCCTATTTTTAATTATATCACTTTCTTCCTCATCTTTTTTTTATCTATGTGGAGGTTGTGTTCAAAGTATTATCTCAATCCTTTACTTCTTTCTTAGGTCCCAGTTATTTCAGCACATCAGGATCCCTGGATTGACCCCTGAGATTAGTCCTGATTATTCAATATTTTAGTTATAAAGGCAGTCACTCACTCTGGTAACCAAAAGTGTTAGAGTCCTTGATGAGTGTAACTTTGAACTGGGGCTTTAAAGTATGGAAATGAATGTGTTGCAGTGGCTGAGACTATGGGCTATGAAAGAAGACATCCTGGGTCCAGATCCTACCTTTGTCAACTCTTAGTTTTGTGAGTCAGACAAGTTACTTCCTACGTCTCAGTATCCCATTTTTTAATTGGAGTTAATGAAAGCACTAATATAGGGTTATCGAGAGAAATATATGGGTTAATACAGGGAAACCAAATGCTATATGGCATATTACAATAGCTATATGTTACTTTTCCTCTGTCTTACACAGACTATGCATATTATAGTAGATAGAATTCCCACTCCATTCATATATTGTTCTCCTGCCTTCATATTTTTTATCTGCTGAGTTTTATCCATCTCATTTAAAGAATAACCCCTTGGTGGCCTACTTCAATAAGACAATGGTGTTTTAGAATTGAATATGTCCACCTCTTTTGGCATGGAAGCGTGTTTAAAGGGATAATTTGGGGCACAGTGCAATAGATATGTTATAGTGATGTGAGGAAGAATCCAGGACAGAGTAAAGCCTTAGTACTAGTTGCCACAGAAGAATTAGCCAGTTATAGGAGCTGAACAGCAAGTAGTAAAACCCTTAGACACCTCCTCTGAATTCTCAGACATCTTTCCTAGCAGCTCTGTGTTCACTTTAAAACTATCTACTACTGTATTCATAACATTATATATTTTTTGCTACAGTTATCCACCCTCAAATGTGCAACGCAGATTTGTTCAACTCTCTCTCTTTTCTCTCTTTCTTTTTAACTCACTGCATAGCTATTTATTTAGCCTTCCAAGTTGGGTCTGGTCTCATTTCATCTCCTTGCCGAGTTAACTTTCACTGTGTGATCACTACCTTGTTCCTTTTGTGCCTTGTTGCTTGTGCCTTTTCTAACCTGGTATTGCTCTTTGGACCTTTTGTTAAATGCTGTCACTATTCTGCTGTTTCAGAATATTCTATTTTAGTCTCCTTCATAAGAAAGTGAGGGAAAACAAAATGACCTAATCCACCATCCACTCACTCAAGGATCTGGAACTCAGCCCAGAAACATTCTCCATAGTGTAGTCTCATGCCCGGAGATGGAATCTTTTCTAGACCACACACCAGTACTCAACTTGCCCTACTTGAGCTGTCTAGTTAATAAGATTGCCCAGAATTCTTGCTCCCTAAATTTGAGATTCAGAGGACTTTGTAGAATCCTGCACTGCAGCACTTGTGGAATCAAGTTGTGTAACAGAAGCTAAGCACTCATCCCTCAAGAAGCAAGTTTACGGAGAGCCCAGAGATAAATGAATAACTCCTGAATCTGTAGGGAATCTAATGTGCAAAGTGCATCTTTGTTCCATCTACTTGGCCATTCACTAGAATACTGCTTAATAGAAACAGCAAAGTATGTTAATCAATGATGTTTTCCAGAAATTGAACTTAAAGGTCACTTCAGCTTCTGAGCAAGTTGAAGGGACGCCGAATAATGTTCTGATTATTTTATGAGAAAATACTTGTTGAATGCTTTTCTTGGTATGGTTTCAAATTAGTCTATTCCCATAATTTTCTCTTTTGCTTTTGCTTTCTCATCAATATATCAAATTTTATAATAATTTATAAAACCCTGTCTACAGAAAGTGAAATGTTTTAGAGATAGGATAAAGAAGAATAAACACTTCAAAATAAATAATTTAAAATACTCTGAATATTTTCTAAGTAACCACAAATAATTGTTTACTGATTTCTAAATATTCACTCTAAAATATTCATCTTTGGAACATTAAATATTGTCCTATGTTTGCAGATAGATTGGTGTAAAATGTTTCTTGTACCCTTTCAAGTGCAAAGGGAAAAGAAGCCTTTCCTCATATATATATGTGCATATATATTCATGTATGTGTGTATATGTATATATATGCATGTATATGTGTGTATATATGTATATAATTGCATTTTAGGTTTGGGGGTACATGTGAAGAACATGCAAGATTGTTGCATAGGTACACATGTGGCCGTCTGATTTGCTGCCTTCCTCCCCATCACCTACATCTGGCATCTCTCCCCTTGCTATCTCTCCCCAACTCCCCACCTCCCACCATCCCTCCCCTATTTCTCCCCAACTGACCCCAGTGTGTAATGCTCCCCTCCCTGTGTCCATGTGTTCTCATTGTTCAACACCCGCCTATGAGTGAGAACATGTGGTATTTGATCTTCTGCTCTTCTGCCAGTTTACAGAGAATGATGGTTTCCAGGTTCATCCATGTTCCTAAAAAGGACACAAACTCATCGTTTTTGATGGCTGCATAATATTCCATGGTGTGTATGTGCCACATTTTCCCTATCCAGTCTATCATCGATGGGCATTTGGGTTGGTTCCAGGTCTTTGCTATTGTAAACAGTGCTGCAATGAACATTCGTGTGCACGTGTCCTTATAGTAGAAAGATTTATAATCCTTTGGATACATACCCAGTAATGGGATTGCTGTGTCAAATGGAATTTCTATTTCTAGGTCCTTGAGGAATCACCACGCTGTCTTCCACAATGGTTGAACTAATTTACACTTCCAAAAAGAGTGTAAAATTGTTCCTATTTCTTCAAAGCATGTGGCATTTTCTATTCTAAGAGTCCTCAAGTATAATTTTGTTAGAGCAAATGAAGAGAGGGAAACAATGTAAAATACTAAATCCAAGAGTCAATTCAATTCAAAGTTCATTTTTGTTTTATTTGTATTATTTTTCCTTTTTTATATATGAATTAACTCATTCCTTATGTGCTTTTATTTATTACTTTAGTGAATATATGTTATAAATATACTGGCTTGTTTATGAGATTTTTAACAAATGAGATAATATTAATTTTTAATTAATTTTAATATTAATTTAATATCAACTTTGTGGGGGAAGCAGAGGGTGTCGTTTTTCAAATTATTACCTTGAGGTGTTATTCAAGAGTCCTTCCAGTCAAGTAGTGGGTTTTCTGGGTTGTTCCCACTCACGAAAAACAGGTTGATCTTGATCAAGGTAACAATTGTTGTTCCAGGTCCGTAGCACAGAATTGAAGACAGGTAGGAAAGATGGACCAATCTTAGGGCTATTATGTGGGTTCTTATTTTGAGGTCCCCACAATTCCTAGGTTTCCCCTGACTGTTCCCTCCCTAGCTCCACCATGGTTGCTTTCTTCTCCTCTCACTACATTCTCTTTGTCCATGGTTCTTTTATTTTTCTCTTGATAGACTATCTTCAGTGGCCCATTCAACTTGCTCATTCCAGTTATTATTTAAATGGGAAATACACATAAATTATTAACTGTAACCTCTCAGCCTTGATGTTTTTTCCAGCAGGCCCTAGTCTACGGTAATTGATCATCCACTTAAGGGTTTACATTTATTTGATTTCACCACATCTTCTGCTGGTTGTGATTTTGTATGCACAAATCTGTACACTACATTGCGGTGGAAAGCAAGTTCACTTTTGAGTCACAGTCACAATTATTCTATTAATTATTTGAGAAAGTTGGAAAGTTATTTAACTCTATCAGCCTTAATATACTTATATATTAAGATAGAGGTAAATGACAATTTTGCATCCAAAATGCAATGCATTTTAAAGAGAATATATAAAGAAAGAATCTATTCTGGTTCCTGACGCCATTGTTATTTTAAAAATAAACATTAGTGTTTTGCCGTGTTCTTACCAATATACACTGGCCTTCTACTGTGTGCAGAAACTTAAAATGCTAGTACATGGAATTTGGATTTTATTCCATAGTTGGTGGGGAACCACTGAATATCTTTGAACAATGAAGTACCCCAAGAATTAGTGTCTTAGGAAGATGAACCTAGGAGTTATTTTCAAGGAGATTAATTAACCCTTTCATGTATGTGATATGCGCTAGGCTATTGCAATGGTAATGAGGATAGAACAGAAGGATACCAGAAAAAAATATAAGAAATAATTTATAAGACTATTATGTCAGACTTTAACTGCCTGATATTCATATGGTTTATGATCTTGCCGTATTCTATATTCAAAGCACTCTGCCTGACATAGAACTTTTTGTATACCTCTCAGAACCTAGGTTCCCTAAGATTCAAACTTTCTTATTAATATTATACTTTTTGAAATGATTGTTGTATGTTTCCAAAATTCACAATGGAACAAGAAACATCTTTCCACATACATAGAAGGTCTGAGGTCAGACTTGATCCCAGCAGTATATAGAATACCTCATGACATTTTCCTGCTAAAAGAAGGTGACTGTTTCAGACTACTGAAATAATGAGATACAGAAAATAGAGGTTTCTTCAGGCAGCAACTTGGAGACATGTATCACAGAACTAGAAATAGAAACCAATGGTAATCCTACTAAATATTTATTTTGTGAAATAAAGTGTTGAATACTTATTTGTTGTCATGTATGTTTAATATTTAGGGTCCAGCATTCTGGACCTAAATATGCTGTTCATCATGAATGGAATTCCTTCTTTCTCTCTCTCACTTTTAAATCTTTTGGTATTCTATTTTTTGAAAACCAAATCCAATTTCACCTTCTCCATCGGAATACCAAATCAGAATATATATACACTGAACTTATGTTTCTTGTCACAATCACAAACACACATTCACTCTTCAAAATAAACAATTTAAATTTAAAACTATTCTATATGGACACTTCGTCTCATTGGCAAACTATCAGTTTTTAAGAGTAGACACTTTTGTCCACATTTCATATTCATTCTGTGTGATACCTAGTGTAGCAATCAATACGTGTTGATTCGTAATTGCAAATGTAAAAAATCTAAGTACAGCTTTGAAAACAGAATCTAAAATCCTGAGTTGTGTGTAGCATCAGTAAAATATTTTTGTTTAAATAAATGATGAAATAGATACTGCAGCACATCTTTTCCACTTTTTGTTAGAATCAAAAACTTAATTATCCTTTTTCAAAGATATCTCAAATCAGTGTCTTAGGTGGCAGTATTGATTTAATTTAAAAATGTGTTAGATGGAAAGATGGACATTTCAGTCTCTGTAATATTAATAAACCATGAAAATGTTCAGAGTACTCTATTTTGCCTTAGTGTCAGCTCATTCTCATTTGAGTTTAGGTTATCTTCATTTAAAAGAATGTTATGAGCAAAAAATACTGTACTCTCAGCTACTTGGGAGGCTGAGGCAGGAGAATTGCTTGAGCCTGGGGGCAGAGGTTGCAGTGAACTGAGATCATGCCATTGCATTCCAGCCTAGGCAACAGAGTAAAACTCCATCTCAAAAACAACAACAACAAAAGCACAATAGTACATTTATAAATGTGTACCATTTATTAACATTATAAAAGTGTCTATTCATATGTATACATGTATATGCATGTATACATAAGTGCCTTTCATGTAACATGCTAATTCTATCATGTATATATGTGATTATATATACTGCATATATATGATTACATATACTATATATTGTACATAGAAGAGTGTTTGCAGACAGCAACTTTCAGAAATTTCTTGTGTAAAGTCATTTTTATAATTACAGTAAATAACATGAAATCACACACTGACCCAAATGCTTCTCCTCCAAGTATAACACTTATTCATTGAAATTGCCTATTTCGGGTCTATGTCCTCCATTATAACCTGAACTCTATTAGGGCGGGAACATGTCAGTCTTGATGATCATCTTTCCATTCTGACACTCATAGATACATGGTAGATTCTCAATAAGTTAGTGTAAAATAAATAATGTTTTTATTCATTTGTGTCCTTTGTGATGCTCTCCCTGACTTAAGTCATTTCAGACAATTTTCCCAGACTACTGTAAATTGTGAAGTCATTGTTTGGATTCTTTATCTTACTTGAGTACCCTTGAATTTACATTGCTCTTATCTGTTAATTTTACTGTGACATTATCATTCAGGAAGCATAAACCTATCATTCAGGGATAGGCATGTTTTGAAGACAACTTGCACTTATACACTAACTTGTAAAAAAAGACGTTTTTGATAGTCACTGAGCTATTTTTAAATAAAAACTAAGAATTGATCACACATTGATAAAAAGTTAAGTAGTATGTGCTGTTAGATATTGCTTGGAAACTGTGTTCTGAGTAGCCTATAGAAAGGATGAAGCTTTCTTGGGACTACTGTCTAATTGTATCCTCTCCCCACCAAGCTACCCAATAGTAGTGGTTGGTGTCTGTAGGTGGAGATGGACACTTTTCCACATAGTTGTAGTGGTCTTTAATAAATAATAAGAGCCACAGGTTGATTAATCTACTTCTGCCATTAGACTGTGATAGGAAAAGTGTGAAATTCTGTCAAACTTTTCAATTGTTGTACACACTTTAGTCCAAAATGTAAATCCTTATCAAAAATATTCATGACAACAGAATAGAATACCTCTACTAGTGTTTTTTTAATAGCTCTTTGTCTGTGGGAGGTAGACTTATCTAAAATGATACCATTTTCCATTTATTATCTGGTTGTGAACAAAGAGAAAGATAATGTTTTTACGCAACATCATGCTTTCTTGATGTGGTCACCTTTAATAATAGAAACCAAAAGAAACGTTTCCCAATATATTCATCATAATTCTATCAGGAAGCAGATGTGCAGTCTTATTTTTCTTTTAAATCATGTGTTTATTTATCGCATTATATCTTTCAGTTGTGAATATTTTCCTGTAGAGGGAAATTCCATCCTTCCTGGAATAATAATTCCCCAAGTTTTAGATGTATTTTTTAAAACTGGCGAGTTGACATTAAAATATACCTTTCCTTTATAAATGTATTGGTCTTTTGATAATATCTCTATACAGGTAGACCTTGAGTGCTTATAATGCTTCCTGAAGATATTTCTGTGTATTTATAACAATAAATCAAGATAATTTTATGGACAAAGTCACATTCTTACTAATATACCACAAATTGATCTCCAACAATAGTATCAGCTTTACAGTAAATTATGTCATTCAAAGGTGAAAATTTATAGCACAACCATCTATCCTTCTAGCTTTCTCATTACTTCTCTTCATTCCCGTTGAAATGCTTTACGTTTCCATGAGAACATCCCCACCCTTGACTGTTCTGTGTATTTCCAGATACTCTTGGCCACACTTCTCTATTTAACCAGCCAAGACCTCCAGATGAGGCATTTCAAGCAAAATGTTTCAGCCTATTATAACATTCCATCTCTTGACATTTCAATGTAGTTGATGTAGCTTTCTGCATGATGAAACATAATCTTGTTTTGGCTTTTTACCATCTTCAGGTGGGTTTCAGTTTACCTGTGTCTAATGAGATATCTGCTGTTTCTCCAGCCACCCTTGCTAATGGATATTTCTCAATACATTTGTATTGATTTCAGGACATTGTTTCAGTTAAATTTTCTTTAATTTGGTAAGTTACATTCACATTCACTGTATACCATCATTTAGATAATAGTTCTAATCAGTTGCTTTGGCTGTAATCCATTATCACCTCTGTGCAAAACCTCTAGCTCATGTTTTTTAAATCTACTTTAATGTTCTTTCAGCCCTTAAGATATACAATGTCCAAAATAAAACATGGCTTTTATTTTTATTTTTTCCTTCACTGACCCACTTAACCTCTTTTCTTTATTTCTGTTCACATCATATGGCTAGTTTGAACTTTACATATCAGTCATCTCTGATGCAATACAGAGCAGGTCCTGTGAACCTAGTCCCAACTGGGTTCTCATCCTGATTCTGTCACTAACAAGCTTATAGCCTTGGGCAACTTGCTTTATCTCTCTATGGCTTAGATTCAGCATCTGCAATTGAAGTAATAAGGGTATTTAATAAATTACAGTGTGGATTGAGTTAATATATGTTCACAAGTTAGAATAATGTCTGGTCCTTAGAAATATCTCATAAATGTTAGCTACTATTATTGTCACTTTCCTTTGCTCTATATTTCCAATTACTTCAGCAAGTTTTCTTAAAACTTGCCTCCTTTCCATCGTCACTGCCAACACCATGATTCAAACCTTCATGTTCTTTTGCCTGAGCTATTTTATTAGTCTTCTAACTCATATTCCTGTTCTCATTTTATCATAAGCCCTAACCAAGTTAGGATATTAATTTTAAAACCTTTGTCATTGTTAGTAAGACTTTATTTGGTAAGATCAACATCATGTAAAAAAATATATAATTTAAGCAAAACTAACAATGACATTAAGTGTCATGTGTATATATAGAAAACGCATGTTTGAATGTATATATGTGTGTAAGTGTGTGAAATATAGTAGTAAATAAAGTAAGAACAATGCTATTCCAAGCAAATTATATTGGTTATTAAGCATGCTCATGCCGTTAACCATCTCCTTGGTACATTATTCTATTGATAAAAAAATTGATAAAGTGCATTATATACTCAGATACATATTTATATAGTTTTCTTAAAGTATACTTTTAAAGTATATGAACCCATCTGCATTTTCCCTTGCTTCTTGTTTTTAGCATCTTTTCTGAATATTTCTGTAAAAGGCTGACTTTTGCAAATACTTTGTAGCGTTTGAGATGTGTGATTTCCTTCTCTATCACACATTTTCTCCATAAATGGAGACTTACACCACATACTTGCTCCTATTTTATATGAGAAGGGTTGGGAATAATTGATGTCCTTCTTAGTTTAAAGGGAATGACATGAATTGTATTTAAAGAAGTATATTGTGAACTTAAAAAAAAGGTACGTATATACATCCAGATATTGAAAAATCACAGGTGATGAAACTATTGTGGGTGAAGCATGATTTTTGCCTGATAAGGTAAACCCAAATAAAGCGAATACCTTGTTTGGACACCTCTGATGTCATTCACTCTCTACTGCAAGTGATGGGAGAATCCAGTCTAAACACAATACCCTTGTCATGATTGTATTGTAATCTACCTTTGCAATTTAGCCATATGAATGTGCTTATTTTAGCCATATGAAACTATTACATCAGGTTTTTTCTCATGCCATATCTTATGTGTCTCTTGAGACATTATCTACTCTCAAACTCTAGCTTAAATGATTTCTCTACTGTGAAATTTTATTTGATTCTACTACATCTCCTATCCAGCTCACTCAAGAAATATTTTTTACTATTTAATTCATCTTCTGTATTTCTTGTATAGCACTTTAATTTTGCCTAAGTTATAGCTCTTTGTATACATATTTTATATGTCTAAGTGCCTGTTGTTTCCTTAAATAAAAGGCCACATTTTATTTACCAGCTACAAATACAATGGAGTTGCGCTTTATATAGGTTCTAAAATCAGTATTTAAAATTAAAATTTCTTACTGTCAACATTATCCAGAAAAATCCTAAAGTAGTATATAAAATGTGTTATACAATATTTGTGTGCCACATAAGTGGCTGATGTTCAGTCTTTCAATAAACTACAACTATGAAAGTTTTCCTCCTGTATTGTATCAAGTCACTTTCTTCACTTCAACACAAGACGAAGTAATTGGCTTGTCTTTAGAGGCTGTGTTGTATGAAAAAATCCATGCGTCTTTAAGCATGAAAATCAAATGCAGCTTGGAGAAATGCTCAGACTATGAGAACTTATAATGACTGAGGAAATCTAGTTTTCCTTTCCAAAAAAATATTTTTTAAAGATTGGCAGTCCAAAAATGCTCTCTATATGCCTGGGTTTTAAGAAATTTGGTTATCAAGTTCATAAGAGTTTAGATAAATAAATATATGAATAGATACATACAGATGTAGAGATAGATTTGGGTTAAAACAAACAACTAGTTAATAACTAGTTTAAATTCGTGATGGTGGTATCATTCTACAATGATAACATGTGGTGACTCAGTTCAAATTATTATTCAAGTGAAGGTTCCAATGTAGCAACATTATAAAAAGGACAGACTTTTGCTCAAAGAGACTTTTATTCGAATCCATGTTCAGCTACTGACTGACTGCAAGACCTGAAGCACTGGCGACATTTCTCTGAGCATCAAGTTTATTACAAACTAATTAGTATTTTTGAAAAGTCTTCCCAAGAGTCTGAAATAAGATGTGTAAAGTTTATTTCTTAGTAAACATTTTTAAAATATTGGTGATTAATAATGTTATTATTGATGTTTCCATTCACAATATAAAAATTTATAACATGAAAATTGAGGGTCTCTAATTTTACTCAGTGTAAGTTATATTTGAAAGATTGGCAAAAATTACTTTTCCTGTTTTGGAAAATCATTCAGATATGAAATGCTTGGTTATTTACTTGAATCAGGATTGAAACATTTGACTGGTTGAAAGCAATTCTGGGAATGAGAAGAAGGGAGTCACTTTAAATGTTTGAAGCTGGATTTCTGAATTGGGTCTTCAGAAATAAGGGGCTTCTTTGCCCATTTTCCATGAATTTGCATTTTTCATAGTAAATTGTCTTGGATCAGATACATTTTAAGTAACATCTTTTACTTTATTTATTACTTTAAAATGCATCTTTAAATTACCTAATTCTTTCCTACTGTCCTTTTATCCTTTCTGTTGGACAGTTGATTAGTTTTTTTCTTATTTTTACATCATGCTGATCATTTTATAGCCTTTTTTTCCAGATCCCATTTCTGATCTTTGAAGTATTATAAATCTTGTCATGACTTTGGAAATTTAAAAAAAAGCTGTATGTTGCTATTCACTCTGGTGGCAAGCACTATATGCTTTATAATAATTTTCTTACTGAATTATCTTGATTTATTCTGTGGCGGGTGTTATAATTTTCTTCTTTTTACAAGTGAAGAAACTGAGGCATAGGGTAATTAAATAACTTGCCCCAATTTCCTCATACTAAGCTGTGAAGATAGAATGTGGACCCAGGCAGTTTGATTTTAGAGTTTAAGTTCTTCACTGCTGCATAAGCATTAGCTCATTTTCATGGAGAGGACGCTTTCAAAGTGCCTTTTTGAATTTTCTTTCTATTCTGTTTTTCTTTCTAATCTTACTATATATTTTATATTTATGTATACTTATTTTATATTCTTACTTCACATCCTTTCTTTCCTTCTCGTTAGCTCACCTCTTTGGATGTCCTTGGCCTCTAAGCCTCTGCCTTATGACATTCAATCGCTGACTCAGTTCCTTTACTTCTGTCTTCCAAGGAGTCTGAACATTTTAAATGTTATTTTCCTTTCAGTCAGGTCCAAGATGATGTTTGCCTCTGCTAAGTGTATTTCCTCTCAGCTACTGGAAACTTCTGTTCTGCAGATTGCTCCTTGGTGCATTTGGGAAGATGTTGCCAAGCTTCTTTTTGTGCATATGCTTGTTTTTACCTTCTGGAAACTCATCGAAGCTTCCACTCTTTTTCTACATTCTTCCTCAGGTTTTCTTTACCCTCCCAGTATACCTCTCCCATATTGTCCCTCCTTCCATTTACTGCTCCACCCCACTGATTATCTTTAGAGTGTCCTTTTGGTCAGAATGCTTACATCTACCTGAAATTTCTGGCTTTTTTCACTGTGGCATGAGTTGTCATTCTTTGAAAACAAAGATTATTCTGTCACAATAAATGGCTACACATTCTGGAAACTTAAGCAAATAACTTTTGTTATTATTTATTTTTACCTGATCTACTTCACCTGCTTCTTTCATTTTTCTTTTATAATTGCACCGTTTTTGTCTTTCTGTTTTTTTGTTTTTTTTTTTTTNTTTTTTGAGAGGGAGTCTCGCTCTATTGCTCAGGCTGGAGTGCAATGGCATGATCTCGACTTACTGTAACCTCCTGTGAGCCACTGTGTCCAGCCAATAATTGCACTTTCTATGGTTCCCAAAAAACTCATGATAAAGGTGTGGTCTTATGTAATAATCACTGTTTTGTTAACTCTGTGTTTACTGGTGCTGTAACTTAGTACATAAATCACATAGGAAATGCAGAAAATACATCCTGGTATACAGGAAATACATACTGGTGCTGTAACTTAGTACAAAAATCACACAGGAAATACAGAAAACACATCCTCCAACTGTCCAACCAATTTGGGCAGTTGGAGGATACAGGTCTTTGCTATTGTTAGTCCTTTTCTATTTGACTTTAGCTGCTCGGTAACCCCTCTGATTCTTGCTTTGTTATTTGTGAAAAAGAAGACAAGCAATATCTAACTCCAAAGTTGAAATTCAAATGAGATTTAAAAACACACACACATTTTACAAATTGGGAACAGCTACAAAAGAGGTACAGATTATTGTTATATTGACTCTCAAAACACAGAGATGGGTGTTTGTCAGACAAACACAGGTGTAAAATGAAAACAAATAGACAATCTGACTAGAGTGAGAATTTCATTTATTCAGAGTTTTCAATTGTGCATCAGATGTTTCTTAAAATACAGACATCTACACTGAGTTTAAAGAAAAATATTTTTTATGCAGCACTGTGAATATTTAAGTTGTGAGATGGTGTGTGACATCTGTGATACCTGTTTTGCTAATTCAAATATCATAATCCAAAAATAATACCGTGTAGGTAGTTCAGTTTCTTCCTATGATGGGTATTACAGAGATTATAGAGTGATTCATAGAGAAAAAACACAGATTGGCCTATATGTACATGCAACAGCATGTGTTATTATGGATAAATAAGTCCTACCTAAGAATTCTTTGCTTCCTTCTGTGAAGAGCCATCTCACTCCTACATGAATGATAATTGTCTTCTCCCTTCCTGCTTCCTGTACCTCTGCCCGTCTACTCAACCTGCAACCATCCTCAGTTCCAGCTCTGTCTTCTTTGGCCCTCCAGAGGCCATGGGTGCCTGGGTTTCTCATACCCACAAAGTTACAGCAGGGGAGAGAGAAACAATTTTATGATAACAAATCATAAAATATTTCTGATTTATTTTCCTATCTAACTATATGTTATTTATGTTTTTTATATTTCCCCCATTGCTAATTATATGACTGATTCATTACATTTTAATATTTTATATTTAATCTCTATAATTATTCATTATTTATTTACATTTTAATATTTTATGATATGAATTGACAAACCAACACAAAGAATAACTATAAAAACCATGTTATAAGGACGAATTATTCCATTTTATTTAGTTCTCTTCTAGAAACTGCTGAATTAATTTACCATTTCAGGCAAAGACTAGTATAACAACAAAACATGGAAGATGAAACTAAACTATTTAGTCCCTTTGAAAATTGAGTTTAAATTACTAATATAATTCCAATATTTCCTTATTTTATGTTGATTGTGTTGTCCAGAATCATAAACCATCTGTGTGGTCAAGTTGCCTGTGTTTTATTCACATTGTTCGACTGGTGTTATCCATCTCTCTCCTCCATACATGCAAGTAGTCATTGCTTGCATTTTTATACTTCACTTCCTAATTTGAGGGTTGATTTTTTTTCTGCTTCATTACAGTTATTCTTTATTAACCTCTTCTCCTAGTACCGAATTAAATAATACATTTTTCTTCCAGAGTTTTTATATCTTTTACTTGTTGGTAGATAGATACGTTGCCCATCAACTTGTTGCTCATCCAAGTTGTGCTTCTTTACTGCTTTAATCTTCCAACAGAAATCATCTTTCCTTGCATCTTACTCATTTTCCCATCGTGTCTCTGAACTCCTTCCAGCTTCCCTGTACCTTTTGGATAATGAGGTGCCTGGGTCTGAACACCAGGTACAATCCCACCAGTCCTGTTTAGGAGGATCCCATTACTTCCTGTGCTGCTATGATGTTTTCTTGTTCCCCAAGGTTCTCATTAGAGTGATGATGCCTGTCTCTACAGGCAGAGAGTCAAACACACCGCATCGCCCCCATTCTCCTATAAGTGCCTTCTGGCTCATTCTTTTTCCATCATGGAAATCTTGGTTCCAGTTTCTCTCTCTCTCTTTCACTATGACTCTGTCTGTCTTATTCTTTATAGTTTTTATTTTACTCATTCTGCCTCAGTCATATATTATTCATGTGTTTATTTCCCCCCTTTTTTTTTCTGTATCTTGATCAGATTCAGTATCTTCCCAATTCTATACTTTCATGCTGGTCCTAATATTAATCTCTGTCATTCTGACTGCATGCTCATTTATCTCTTAACCATATCAATTTCTTTCACACTTCCATGGTAAAAACAACAACAACAACAACACATATTTCCTTATATTTATATAATGCCTTAACTTTCTGTTTTTATCAGATCAATAAGTAGCTTAACCTGTTAGGCTTGAAAACTCAATTTTATCAAAGTTGAATTGGGCTATATTTTTAATATTACTGTTTGCAATTCATAATAAGTAATAAAATAACAGTTCACTTTTATCCATAAATTATGTAGTTTGTAGAGAGATGTGATAGATATGATATCTCTGGAGTAGTTACTGTAGAAATTATGGCTTGTGTTTCTTGAACACTAGTTGGTCACTCTCTCTTTCTTCACTTCCTCCACTTCCTTCTCTCCTGTCTTTCTGTCTTCCTTCCTCCAGTCATATAATGGTTACTGAAATCCTACCATCTGCAGGACAGTGTGAATGAAAGAATACAGCACTGGTATTGGATGGCCTGCTGTCAAAGCTATTAGCTCTGCAGCTACATCAAATCACTTACACTCTATCACTGTGTTCTCATCCATAACTGGAGTGGAGTTCAGCAATATAATTAAGTGAGAATAAGACATCATTTTATTCACAAATGAGAAAACTAGTTAGAGATAAAACCATAATAAATTTAGGTAATATTGAGAAGAACCTTGAACACTTGAAAAGTTTGTCTTTCTGGTTTATAAAAACCACATGGCTCCCCATTGCCTACCAAATCAATTGTATCAAAACACCTTCAGAGTACACATGTGGTTTGTATATGACCAGAGGATGGAAGTGACAGAAGATGGAAAATCATGTAATCATTCATGAATTAGCTGATAAAGACACATGAAGACTAGAGCTAGAAGAAAATTTGAATCTGGCACTACAGATTTGGGAATCAATTTTAAAGTCAATGGCTATTAAAAAGTGGTAGATTCTGTCCTACCCCCTGGAGTGTTTTCATGATTAATTCAGATTCTTTATCACCCCTCTGTGACTTGCTGCCATGAAATATTTGGCCTGGAAACTGCAATTTAACAGCCTGCTCCACCCTCACTGCCAACTGATTTATGTGTTTATACTTAGTTACAAAATTTTAGCTGAAAGTGCAGCCAGTAATTTTCAAAATAAGTGAATATGAGGGTCTAAGATAAGTAAGGGGGAAAAACAGGCAAAGGTATTGGGTCCTACCAGTAGCTGAGGCGATGGTAAAGAGAATTGATATGGTTAACAAAGCAGGCACATTGTACACACAGTTGGTGAGAAGGGGAGAATTAAGTTACAATGAGGAATTTGTGGAAAGGGCTAGAAATTCTGAGTTTCTGATCTTAGGAGAACAGAAAATTTCTGATGGTACAAATCAGTGTGCTTTGGGTGACTGAAGTGAAAACGTGAGGACTACTGGGTGTTGCTGAGGAGAGGAGCCACATCTCTACCCAGCAGAGCCTTTGTTGGCTTGCTTTGTTTTGCTTTGTTCTCCCCAAACAACGTTGATGTATGTACAGCATAAACTGATGCACTTTATTTACTTATAAGCCTTGCAAAATTCAAGTAACAAAGGAAATATAAGATTATATTGAGACATGGTGCAAAAAACTCAGGCATCAGAGTATTATAGTGAGCACATTTCAGACAGTATACACAGAGTGTGGGTAAGGGTCAAATTATGGAGAAAAGGCACATAAAATGTACAGAGGGGGGCTGTTTAAGCATACCAAAGTGTTAACCTATAAAAGTATCTTTTCAGGAATTTAGTCTCACTTGGAGAAACAAAAATCTTTTGGTTAATATTTTGAAAATAACCAGAATCTTTCATACAAGTTATTTTTATTATACTATGCCAATATTTTAACATCGATATCAAAATTGTTACCTTATTTGATATTAACATTATTTATTTACTGCTACATTCTTATTATTGACTTTATTCATCTAAGCTTAAAAATGATGGCATTATATAGTTATAAAAATAAGAAATACAATCAAAACCTAGATCTGTTTTTTTAAATCAGACTGAAAAGGTAGGCTTGTGCCAGAAACAGTGAGACTATCTATATTTCAAAGTGCCATTTATTCCTGAACCATGTCAGCCTCTTTGCACAGCAACCTACTGTGTTTATCTCTATAAAGAGTAAAGGAAACCATTATACAAACATACTTCCATGTGGGCACTGTAGTGCCAAGTGTTAATGGCATCATTATTCCAAACAAAGCATGTTTAGAACCATTACTTTTTGTGTTTTTTTTCTTGTGGGAATTTCCATAAAGTGTCTATAGGCTATAAGATATGTGCATGATATAACTATTTTCTTCTTCCTGTCTGTTAAGCTAATAATATTTTTATGGTGTTTTGGTAAACAGGTTGATTTATTTCATAAAGAACCTATGAAAAAGATTACTTTAAAATCTTTGCCAGCTCTCTTTCTGTGTGTGTTCTCTATGCTTCATGAATATAAATGGTTTATAGATGATGACTTTGGTGGAAAATGTAAACAGCTCATAAGGGATGAAGTTTGCTCATAAATTAGTATGAATTCTTAATGCCGAATTAAAATGTAGTTAAGACCATAGGCCTTAAAGAGTTATTAATTTTCTGAAATGTGATTTTTATAACTTTACACTCTGGAAAATTCAATTATTTCTTTAAGTTGGAAGAATCAAGCTCTAGAATTCTATGAATACATTGAAGTTGGAGATTGCTTTATTATCTTAAGAATCACTTATGGCCAGGCATGGTGGCTCATGCTTGTATTTCCCAGAACTTTGGGAGGCCAAGGTGGTGGATCACAAGGTCAGGAGATCCAGACCATCCTAGCCAACACAGTGAAACCCTGTCTCTACTAAAAATACAAAAATTAACCGGATGTGTTGGCATGCACCTGTAGTTCCAGCTACTCAGGAGGCTGAGGCAGGAGAATCACTTGGACCCGGGAGGCAGAAGTTGCAATAAGCTGAGAATACATCACTGCACTCCAGCCTGGGTGACAGAGCAAGACTATCTCAAAAAAAAAAAAAAAAAAATCACTTATGTTACAGCATGATGTAATATAAATTAAAAGCTTATTTTGTCTATATTTCTAAGCGAATAAGTATATATATATATATATATATATTTCACATATATATGTAACAAACAGGTGATAAAAGCTAACAATTGTCAGAAGAAAAATAAAAATAATTGGATAAGCCAGTGCACATTTGGACTTAAAAGCACATTTGTTAAAACAAAGGAGATTGAATAAACATGGCATAAGTCATATGGTTCGTTTATATTTTCAAGAGCTCAGCATTTAATGTTGTTGATTGAGGTGTCACAACTTAATGAAATGTCAAGGGCTGATTACTTGCTGCCCTATAGTAAGTGCAAAGATTATCTCTGGCAATATTAGACATTTCATAATTTGTATTCTGTTGAAGAGCTAACATCCATTAGAAATAAATATATAACTAAAATAAAACATTGTTATATGTAAGCATGACATCTCTAAAAGGCAAATAAATTATTGCTTATTTTGTACTTTTTGAAATAATAGGTTTGTTTTATAGTACCTAAATATATAAGTGAATCATTCGCAAAATGTCTTTAATTAACACTATCAACTGGGCCTATTCCTAGATTTGTCTACTATTTAATGTTTGTGTTCTTTTGGATGTTACACTCCTGTTGGAAACACATTAAGTTTCTATATGACTAAGTGTTATTAGGGTTTTTATATGAACCTGTGGAAAACAAAATAACTAATTCATCCATCGGGTACATTAAAATTTTGATGATAGCCTCCTAAGCACTAAGCTCTAATGGATAAGTAACTAGCATCCAAGAGATTTAGTGCACAGTAAGACATCTATTTTATTAATTATTTTTACCTCTTAGCAATATATACATTTAAATTATAAGAGAAAATACAAGTAATTTTATTCTGCTAGAGTGTTTAGCGGTAACATATATAGATATCATTGTCCTGCTTTGAGAAACTTTTTTTTTTAAGTCAGGAGGATTGGCTGGAATGTTTAACGTGATAATAAAGGAAATGTCAAAAAAGATTGATTGTAGAATCCAGGTATGAGTGTACAGATGCTTTCTTGTATACTTTCACTTTTCTGTATGTGTGAAAACTTTTATAATAAAATATTTTTAAAATCTTTGCAAATCAAGATCATTACATTATTTTAAATCAATCAATTTGAAAAATATGGAGATGTCAGTAATAACATGACACAATTTTATGCTTTATCTTAAAATTAGTACCTTTAAAAATAATAATATCTAAATTTAGCTAAATTCTTTTCAGATTTATGCATTTTTTTGTAAAAAGGTTTTACTCTTTTCTCTAGAAGATTATGTGTTCAAAGCTAACCCAATTATCTTTTACGGTTGTCTATTATTTAGGGTAAACCTAGACTTGTCACCTTGTGTTGTATTTTAGTCAATGCACTTATTCAGCTTTATGGTTCTCTCTGGTACATTTACAAAGTGCACTTTATACTTCCCTTCTAGTTTCCTATAAACAAGCAAACAATCTGTTCTACTGTATTTCAAATCATTGCCATCCTGACCATTACTTCATTTGCAATAAAAGTCACAAACTGTACAAGTGCATTTCATACATGTTCATTTCCAAGGTGTTAATAAGTAAATGTCTGGTCAGCCTTGACACAGAGAAAGTGGCAGACCCCCCACATAATAGGATTTGTGTGAGGTTTGATGGGATACCAAGAGCGTGCTTCCCTGACCATTTACCTGAGGCTCCCTTCCATGGGAATTTCCATGTTTGTTCCAGCTTTCTAAAAATATAAAATAAGGTTTCTATTGAAAGGTAAGTGTTATCAATCACTAAGAGTTATAAATAACTGAAATTGATGAATGTATGTCCTAGCCAGCCCTGAAAAAATTTGGCATGGGGAATGTTTGAAACTTGGGAATTCTCTGTAGTGTCTGAACATTCATCAGTTTAGCAGTCACAGGAAAATATGATGGCTTGGAGGTTAGGCAAGCAGAAGCAAGCACTAAGGCACTGTCAACAGTAAGAAGCAGATAAGGGTTTCTGTGATGGTTGATTTTATGTGTCCACTTGACTGGGCCACAGGGTGCTCAGATATCTGGGCAAATATTATTATGGATTTGTCTGACAAGATATTTCTGGATATGATCAACATGTGAATTGGTAGACTGAGTAAAGCAGATTGCCGTCTCTCACGTTGGTGGGTCTCATCCAATCAGTTGAAGACCTAATAGAACAAAAATTTTCACACTCCCATAAGTGGGAGGGAACTTCCTCCTGCCTGACTGCCTTGAGTTAGAATATCATTTATTTTTCTGCCTTTGGACTTGAACTGAAATATCTGCCCTTTCTGGTTCTGGAGCCTGAAGGTGTTTGTACTGGAACTATAGTATTATTGCTCTTGTTTCTCAGGCCTTCACACTTGGACTTGAACTATAACATCTGCTGTCCTGGTTCCCAGGCTTTTGAATAAACACTGTTGGTTCTTCTGGATTTTCACCTTGCCAACTGCAGATCTTGACAATCATCAGCCTCAATAATTAGGTAAGCCAATTTCTTAAATAAACCTTGATAGATAGGTAGATGATAGATAGATAGATAGATAGATAGATAGATAGACAGATAGATTCTCCTATTCTGTTTCTCTGAATAACTCGAATACACTTTCCTTGGGATGATGTGACTGGAGAGGAAGCACTCTACATGACGGTTTGTTAAGGCAAACTTTGGATAATCTATGTCCATGCTACATACAGTGTTACTTCTAGACATGATCACTCCAAGACCTTGGAATTCAAATAATGATTGGGTCTATGCTGTATAAACTTAATGACTCTTGAAACAAACATAGGTAAAGTAATTATAATGTTTTGAGTCCCATTAGTTATATACAGTTGACCCTTTAACAACATGAATTTAAACTGGGCAGGTTCATTTATATTAAGAATTTTTTTTCAAACAAACAGATACAATAATCTCAGGATGCAAAACCTGCTTATACTGAAGAAATTCTTTTTGTATAGGAGGGTTCTGCAGGGCGGACTGGGAGAATATTGTAGATGTTGACATATGGGAATGGCAGAGATCCTGGAACCAATCTTTGGTGTGTATCAAGGGATGACTATACATTACAGTATAATATTGCCACTGGATTAGAAAACACCTGAGAAGAGTTATTTACCTCTCTCAGAATTAGCAGGCATAACCTTCTTGTGATTGTTTGATTTGAACATGGCAGAGTGTCCCACTTTTTTAGGCTGCTAGGCTTGGCTTAGACTTCTACCAGTACCTACTTTGCTTTTAGCTACAGAGCTAAAGATTAATAACTATAGTAGTCTCTTCTACTATTTTATTTGTTGTATAGAATAACAAAATATATGATGTATGCATCAAGTAATTTATCAGTTTATAATCCTTATACATGTTTGTGTTTGTTTTTTAAAATGCACTCTTTCAATAGAAATTATTTTGATGAGATTATTAATCTATGTTTGAAGACATACTATTGGTATGTAATCTTGGCAATACTCTAATAATTATTGAGTTATTACTATACCAAAAATCAGCACCATACGCTCTGATAATGTTGAGTTATTTCATTGTTTGACAGGCATAATTAATTGCTCTCATTTTTCTTTTACTGTAAGATTGTGATTAACATCTCAGGCACTTACTTAGCCTGATATCACTTTCATCCTAGCTAACTTGTCGTCTTCCACAAATCAGACATAGTGTTGTCCTCAAATTATAAGCTATTAATTCTAAGGCAAGAACAATGATGTCTTTTGACTACTGTATAATTTAATTTGGTGATCTGAGATCTAATTTAATTGTAAATATTGATAACATCTTTTATTTGCTTATGGCTGACAACGATTCTTGTACATGCATATTTGGCTTATTCTAACAATCAGCAAGAGGTAATTCAGTCATTTCTTATTTACACATTACAGTGAAATTTGTCTAACAGGTGCTTGAAATAATCAAAACCAAAGATTAAAGAACACTTACTCTGAACAAACAAATATTGCCCTACAAGTAAGCATAGGTATACAGTAAAACATAAATACAAAACAAGGAAGAGACTAAAGTCACAATACATGATTAATAAATCAAAGGCAGACAAAATTGTAATGTGGCTATGAAATCAGTGATTATGAAATTTAGAAAAAATCTGTTTCATACATCCAGCAATAGAAGCTATAAGATAATGAACCCTTTTATAATTAGAAAATAAAGAAAGCATCTCAAGGTATATAATACACTTGTAAGAGATGTTATTTGCAAAAAAGTTTTGTGGACTTTTTCATTATTTTGATCAAAGTAAGGTGAAAAAAACCTTTTATTCTTTTTACAGACAATCTAAAATTTGGAAATTTTAAATAGGAATTTAAAATTTTATCCTAATATAATAGCTTAAGTTTGTCTGGAATCTTCAGGTCAATGTGATGAACCAAACAGAAAATATTAACATAAAAAGCTGCACTGATACAAGATGGCTTGACAATATAAAAGAAATAGTACTAAATACACTATAATAAATTGAGAATTGCATACCTTGATCATCACATGTGTGTGTATGTGTGTGTGTGTGCGCACGCGCGCGCACACACACACACACACACACACACACACACACTCTTATACATAGACACATCAACTATGATGCTCAATTTTGACCAATATAGAAATAAATGTTGTATAATTCTTAGTTCTGGTTAAGAGCTATATACTTTCTAGAACAGATTTTGAAAATAATCTGTTACTGTTTGTTAAGAGTATCACACTGTTTTTGTTTGCTTGTTTGCTTTGTTTTAATTTGGGGTCAGAAAAATTTCTAGATATCATCTATATGTGTATAAACTTGGAGCTGTTTGCCTGGTTTATTTTGAAGATTTCCAAAGTGAAGAATGAAAGAAGAAAAGAGGACAGACTATACAAGCCCAGATTAAGGAGTGAGAAAACAAACCATCTTCTTGAGTGACACTTTCTCTATTCAGTTTTACATAGGGTTTTCGCAGCAATTTTTTTTTTTTACATAGCTTTACTTGACTTTCACTCTCAGTAATATAATATTATGTCTCTAATTATATATGTGTGCGGTGTGTGTGTGTGTGTAGATGTTTCTTTATTGTAGGCAACAGTGCTATTTAAACATTTATATTGCTCAGTATTTGAGAAACTTTCAGGTGACATTAAGCTTTTAAATGGGTTAAGCTTTTAACTGAGTTAAATTGTCTTAGAACTTTAGAAATATTGTTTTAAAATATTATTTTGTTTATCTAACATTTACAATAAAAGGAATTAACAGGAAACACAAAATAACACCATTCACCATTGACTAAGGGAAGTCAATGTAAAGAAAGTTTCTTTGGATCCTTTCCAGTGAGGCTTAATCGTGGCATCACAATAAGGACATTGTTATGCCAGGCCTTACCTACCTGATTAACTTATACATAAACTCAGAGAACCAAAACATAGAAAAGCTGCAGTGACTATAATCTTCTGGCTAAAAATGTAGCAAAAGCTGGAATATACTGAAGAGTAAAGGAGATAAAATGAACGTTAAGGTGTAAGCGGTAAATTGATTAATACATTGCATACACAAATTCTCCTTTAGGTTTCAGGTTTGATTTGGGAAGTGATTCTGTTTACAGGGACATATAATTCTCTAGAAAAGCATTTAGAACAGAAATTCCTTTCCAAGCTTTTCCATTCTTAGTACCCTAACAGCTGAGTGTGTATGTATATATATATATATATATATATATATATATATATATATATATATAATGACACCTCTAGGCCAACAAACAAACGCCAAGAATTCTGATTATTACAGTTAAGGCCAAGCAACTTAATAAGTATTTATGTCCTGACAGCAAAAGTTAAAACAAAAAAATATTTTAAATTTTATTTAAATTTAAACATCCTTAAATTATGTATGAATTACTAATGGGGACTGTGTACATGTTGGGCACTGTACAACTTCTCAAACCTTGGAATCAGAATAAACACTGAAATCCTTATTACCTGTTCCACAAGGACTTTTGAGAATACTTGCTTTACTGAGACCCCAACTTCAGATAGCTATGACCCCTCAAATGTAACCCCCTTGAATGTTGAAATTATAAAACACCTTGTCTAGTAGTTAATCCAGTGTCTAACAGATAGTGAGTATTGTTGTGTTTATCCTGAAATTGTAAAATAACTTACAGCATTCCTGGTGAGTTCACTGTATTACTCCAGAGTATCTTGCACAGTTTTGGAATCACAGTTTTAGACTATTTGAGGCTAATAATAACCTCTGAATTGAGAAATCCAATAACCTCTGACAGAGTGGAAGTGAATGGAAGCACTACAAAGTGACTATAAAATATCTCAATATCTTCTTTAATCTCATTGTTTTCTGTTTTTTTCTCACTCCAGTATAGCAAATATTTCTCAGGATTGATAGTATCACAAACTCTGTGACTTTGAAAATTTGAGTTAGCATTTACAGTGATGTTGTACGGGACCGTTATCATTGTTTGAGGCAAGTATTACTTTTGTTTTTGTTTTTGATTTTTTTGAGACAGAGTCTTGCTCTGTCAGTCACCCAGGCTGGAATGCAGTGGCATGATCTTGCCTCACTGCAGCCTCTGCGTCCCAGGTTCAAGCAATCCTCTCTCAGCTTCCCAAGTAGCTGAGATTATAGATATGTGCCACCATGCCTGGATTATTTTTGTATAGCTGGGATTATAGATATGTGCCACCATGCCTGGATTATTTTTGTATTTTTATGTTTTTTTAGTAGAGACAGGATTTCACCATATTGGCCAGGCTGGTCTTGAACTCCTGGCCTCAGGTGATTCACCTGCCTTGGCCTCCCAAGGTGCTGGGATTACTGGCGTGAGCCACCACAACCCACCAAGTGTTAGTTTTGTATTTTTAAGAAAATAATATTATCAGTGTTATTAAGACATTTTAATTTTGACATAGCATTTTAAGATTTGGTGTTATTTTGTGTTTCCTGTTAATTCATTTTATTGTAAATGTTATACAACAATATATTATTTGAAGACAATGTTTCTAAAGTTCAAAAACAATTTAACTCAGTTAAAAGTGTACTGGGACCTGAAAGTTTCTCAAATACTAAGCAATATAAATGTTTAAATACCACTGTTACCCACAACAACAAAAAATATCTACACACACACATACAGGTCACACATATGTAATTAGAGACATTGTCTGATAATACTGAGATTTATTTAACTTTTTTTTTCAAAGTTTCTAAGTATATTCAGAAAAGCTGCTTGTTTTAACAGTTCCTGTGAGATGTATTGTACTGAGAAGAGAGCTGTATCTTCTCAGGAGTCTACCCTAACTGCAAATGAACCCAGGGGTGCTCCAAGGAAGGAGATTTGAACTAATTTTTCATTTTATCTCATTTTTGTGTTTCAGTAACCCAGTTAACTATATAAACATTGTTTCCTTTTAAAAACAAGTATCTTATAGAAATGTGTATTTACTCTCAGCTAAGGACCTTAGTGGAAATCTTATCTGGATTATTAGAACTCAAATATGAGAGTTCTTAAACTAGATGATGTTAACCATTTCCTGCTCAATATGCTGTGAGCACCATCAGTGTCCACACTGAAAGCTCAAAATAGAAAACTAAAACAAGTCATATTAAGATGAATAGTCAAAACCATAAATCATTCTGTAAGTGAAAGGGAGAACAAGAAATGATGACAGAGAATTCTTCTTACAGATCTCAGGCAGGGTTAATTCATGTTCATCATTAATAATGATACTTATTAGCTGTTTCTGACACTCATTTTTTAATCTTCATTTCCTAGAACCTACTTTGCTGATAAAGTTTCCATACCTTTAAATAGATTGTCATCATGATCTCTGGCCATAGCAGAGATAATTTGTTTAATTTTGTTCATTGGTTGAAATTGTTTACACCTAGTAGGCAGTAGGTGTTTGAAAGAATGAAACCCAAATCTAGTGCTGAAGGGGCTGGTGTGTTAGCGACTGGTTGTACTCTCCCAGCTAAAAGGCTCCTGAAAATTGATAGGGAGATGAAGCAGGGAGTTAACCAAATGAATTAGGCTGTTTGGAAATAATAGGAAGGGTACTTATCCTATGCTGTATGTCCAGGGCTGAGTCTGGTTATTTCATATATAACTACAAGATCAGAAAACAACAAATTAGCAGATAGATATATAGTTATATATATATATACACACGTATATATACATATACATACACATATATATATACATATATATATAGCAGTTATATATATAGCAGATAGATATATAAGTGAAACAATATCAAGGACACTGAAGCATTAGGATAAATAAGTCATATTTAAATAATGAGGTACTTGAAAAAAATTGATTTTTAAGATTTTCATGAAATTCTGTCATCTAAATATCAGAACAATATACTTGCTGACACAAGATTTTGCTTCTAAATTGATTGAGGCGTCGTATTTTTCATTACTTGTATTAAATAGCTTTCTAGCCAGGTGGCTAACAGCAGGCCTATAGATAGAGATATATTTGCAGATAGTTAGAAACAGGGATCCTTAGAAATATGGACAGAAAATTCTACTTCTGTGACTGGAACTGTGACCATCTAATGTTGACACTGCGGTAGATGGAAAGATGAGCCCATTCTCTGGAGGAATGAACTATGTTTTTCTGGTTCACTTACTTCCTCTTAATTGCTATACCAACATTCTTTCTTTTAGACTTTCTATTCTTGAAGCTACTCCCTTGACTTGTTCATATTAAATTTCTATTCCTCTGAGTATCCCCAGAAATCTGCAACATGCTTTTGTAGCCTGCTTCCATTCACTGGAGTCAGCTGCTTTGTCATCAAAACATATCTGGAAATTTTAATGTACATTTTTCCAGAAATACATATTTGTAAGCAAAAAACTGGTACTTGTTTCTTATTTCTCCATTTCTTTTATCTGTGATATCTGCTTTTAGGCTAGGTTTTTTTCCTTTCAAAAATATGACCCATTTCTTTTTACTAATATAATTGCATGATATCTTAAATGCAGAATTGTTAAGTAAAGAATTTTTGGTTTTTTTGAGATGGAGTGTCACTCTGTCAACCAGGTTGGACTGCAGTGGCCCCGCCTCAGCTCACTACAACCTTCATCTCTTGGATTGAAGTGATTCTCCTTCCTCAGCCTCCCAAGTAGCTGAAATTACAGGTGCCTGCCACATCTCTGGCTAATTTTTGTATTTTTAGTAGAGATGGGTTGTCACCATGTTGGCCAGACCGGTCTTGAACTCCTGACCTCAAGTGATCTGCCTGCCTCAGCCTCCGAAAGGCTGGATTACATGCATCAGACACCATGCCCGGCTAAGGATTTTTAATAGCATATGTGAAATGTGCTTGTATGTATGTGTAAAAATACACGTATGCATACATATGTGTATGTGTCTCATTAAAGAACTATGAGATGTCATACAAATATAAGGTTGATTGGATAAGAAAGATTGAATTATCTATTTATACCAATTGGTTTTTCTTTATATGTGCAATTAGTCCTCTGTTTTTGTGAGTTTCACACCTGTGGATTCAACTCCCCCCCAAAAAACAATAAAGCATTGAAGGCAACTTTTTGATATATTATTCAGACCATCATATCTGTCATATCACTTTATACTTATTTGACTTCACTTTTTCATTCACTCAATTTTTCTTTGTTTTATGTAATAAATTGAACACACTTTTGCAACATATATATGCCAGATTGGATTAAAACAAGGGTTAAAAAAATACTGTCAACATAATTCCCATACTTGAATGGAATTAATCTGGAAAGAGTTTAAAAATTTGGAATTGGATTTTTCGCAGTGCTCTCATTTATATTCCTGATTTAGAGCCGCTGAAACATTTATAATGAGGTTTCAAGTGTTTTATTTTTCCTCTATGATTTATAAACAAGTAACACAAATAAAAGCGAAGCTAGAATTATGTAATTCATCCAGCTGCTCAAGGATTTCTCTCTTATTTATTCTCCTTAGTTAAATACAGTGGACACCAAAGCCAGATCAATTTATGATGGCAATTTCTCCTATCTTTGAAATGTTAATCAATCGGCTGGTATTAAAACAGGAATCTATAATAAATCTTAATCAAATTCTATGAAATATTATTATTTACTTTACACTATTCAGACATATTACACTAGAGGCAAGAGGAACAGAACAGGTAAGAACCAATGCAGCTTTAATTTTGGGCTCTAGGCTGACTTAAGTGTTGGATATTGTAGGCCAGTTCCCCAAGGAAAAAAAATGGATATATGTGTATAAATTATTAGAAACCTTGATAAAGATCCCCACAGAAATCCTGATGGCTGTATAAATTGTGTTCGTTTTTCTATCATATGAAGCGTAAGACAAAAAATACTCGTCTATTCTGGGACTCCTTCCCCTCTGTCTCACATAAAACATATTTTCTACTTCTGGGGAAGAGGATGAAGAGGATATTTATATCTTGCTTTAGTTCCAAAGCTAGCTTTAAATTCACCTTTTATATTATTTAATTTAATTAGTTTAAATTTAATAAATGATATTCAATTCAGTTATCAGAAAACTTTTACTTTCATTTGAAACAACTTTAGTAAATTCAATCTCCTTTTTTTAGTGATAAGTTTTATGAAATCAGAATACAAACCAAGTATTCCTAATAAAAATTAAGCATCCATAGGCTGTGCGTGGTGGCTCACGCCTATAATCCCAGCACTTTGGGAGGCCAAGGCAGGCAGATCACAAGGTCAAGAGATCTAATCATCCTGGCCAACATGGTGAAACCCCATTTCTACTAAAAATACAAAAATTAGCTGGGCATGGTGGGGTACGCCTATAGTCCCAGCTACTCGGGAGAATCACTTGAACCCAGGAAGCAGAGTTTGAAGTGAGCTGAGATCGTGCCACTGCAACTCCAGCCTGGGTATCAAGGGCAAAAATCCATCTCAAAATAGAAATAGGAAGAAGTAAATAAATAGATTACATGTCTTGTATTATATTTTTACTAGAGAGCAGTAGAATATGTAACACAACTGGATTATATTACATATATATTACAGTCATGTGTTGCATAACAACATTCCTATCAACTGACAGACTACATATAGGATGGTGTTCCCATAAGATTATGCTAATTTATTTTTTTGTATCTGTTCTACGTTTAGATAAGTTTAAATACGTAAATACTTCCCACTGTGTTACATTGCTTACAGTGTTCAGTACAGTAACATGCTGTACAGATTTGTTTTCTGGGAGCAATAGGTTGTACCACATAGTCTAGGTGTGTAGTAGGCTATACCTTCTAAGTTTGTGTAAGTTCCCTCTGTGATGTTTGTTTGAACATTACCAAAATCACCTAATGACAAATTTCTCGGAACATAATCTCATTGTTAAAGCATGACTGTATATTTTTATGCTTATCTCTTGTTACTTTGAAATCACTGTAATTATAATAAAAGTATTAACATTTACTTTACAGCTTATATGTTAGGCATTCTGCTAATCAATTTTCTCATATAACCTGATTTTATATGCATGTACCATGTCATACCAGTTTCATACCTAATTGTGTGTAGCACCATGATAGACATGTGATAGGTACTCATTTTGATTATTGTGAATAACTCACTTTTAAAATTATTAGAAATAATTATTGCATTATGAGTTAACATGTGAAAGGCATAGTTATTGAAAAGAGGAGAAAAAGTTTAGTAAGTTGTCTGAGGTAGACTTGCTCTTGACATTACTTTTCTTAATTAAGGTGGCATGGTCTTGGCATTTGGCATTCCTAGAGAAAGTTTTTCAACTCATGGATATGGCTCAAGAAAGACATATTCAGAAAAAAAATGTATAAGATGCTTTATATTTATTTTGAGAAAACATCACCCAGACAAAGAGAGAAAAGGTTATTCCATTCACATCATGTGGTTAGTCTGGGAATCTTTCTAGGGTAAAAGCAAGAGGAGCCATAAAATTAAAGCAAACATTGATGGGGTTTTTTAGACACTAAAACAAAAAAAATGCCATCCTTCTTTGCTTTATTCTAAAGAATCTCTTTCTGAACTCTCTGAAATAAAACAAATATCCAAAGCCTTTATTCTTTGTCCTAAAACTTGTCTACATTCTGCTCTTGAGATCCATGTCCAATGCAAATTGGGGAAAATACCATATTACCATGGAGAACAATTAAATAAAAACAGGACCACCATGAACTAGATGCCTTATTTCCCTGATGTAATCTGTGTCTTTTATAAATAAATTATGACATATTTAGAAAGATTTTATTATTGAGTTTTAAATAAGGTTATAATTTCATGACTAGAGAAATAAATTTTGACTTTTAAAACAATAAAATTCATATGGAATTAGCTTTGGCTTATACTGAAGGTGTAGATAAACTATGTACTTTCTCAGTGTTTGACTAGATATTGTTGTTTCAAAAATTTATTATATGGTAAAGAAATGATATCTCAAACTTTGGTTAAATAAGCAGTTGAATAATTTAGAAATTGGTAGAAAGATACCCAGCAAATTTTCCTTTTTGGCAGTGTTGATATATATTACTAATTGCCTACAAATTTTAAAACATCCAAACTAAAATGCATTGCCAACTTCTATAAAGTTCACAAAAACTTGTTTTTCTTTTTTCTCTTAACTTCTATTTTGCTGGCTGTTAAATATAAATAGTACATTAATGCATTAAAGCTTTGGTAAATGCATTTTTAACTCTTTTTCCTATTCTCTTTTTTTGAGTGCAAAGTGCATTGCACACATCATAAGTTAATACTTAGAAATCTAAATTTACTCCAGTAGGGTCTTTCAGTGACGGCTTTATAAACTAGGCCCTTGTTTATTCTGTGTGTGGCCACTTTGGTTATTAGTAGGGGTTATACTGACTGCCTTTTCCCAGATTTATGAGACTTGGCAAAAACCTTGAGAAAACAGAGCCCAGCTCCTCTCAATAGAAAATATTATTAGATACTAAATAAACATTAATTTAGGTAAACTGGTACTATTCAGCCCAAAAGGAACATGTTCTTACTTAGATTTGCTCTGATGGGTGAAAGAATATGTACCAGAAATGATTTATAGAGATCACAAAGAAGGGAACTTAAGTAATTTAAATTTAAGTAATAGTTAAGACTATCCTTAGAAAGACTTTGTGCTCATTCATGAAGGGCAGTGATCCTGTGCTAGGGAGGACATGCATCACGTCCTTCTCCCAGTGGAGAAAGATCAAGAGAACAAATTTTTTTTTTTTAATTAGCACAGCATCCACAATAGTACAATGATTAATTTTCTCTGGATTCCAATAAGAACTGAGAAATAAAGCATATTGTATCAGTTAGTTGACATATGGTTTTGAAATAAATTAGTAAGTCTTTGACAGTGTTGAAATTTCTGAAGAGATTAAAGCATTTTAAAAGGAATAACTTGAACTTGTCTCTCTTCAACAAGTTAATGTCACGATAAAAAAAGAGGGTTAATATGTGTGCTATATTAAAAGTGATACTGCTGCAACTAGGTATAGTGTGCTTAGAATTAAATGTCAGATTGGACAAATCAGTTTCAAAGAGCAGTTTTGAAACATTTCTGAAATTTTTAATGTGAACTGGATATTAAAATGAAAACACAGTGATAGATAAAGTAGAAACAACTAACTCATTAGTAGTTTATAAAGTAGATTATTTGATTTAATCTCATTGTTGCAAAATAAATTTATGTATATGCATAGAATATAGAGAAAGATGAAGAAGACTTTAAGTGATTATCTCTAACTGAGGTGTTGATAGGAAGATGGAATTTTGATTTTCCTTATTGCATGTCTACCATTTTTTACACTACTCATAATAATCACAGGCTATTATTAATAGAATAATTAAACAGCAGTAAATTTTACATTAATTCATTCATTATTAGGCCAATCCCCAGGAAAACCAGAAGAAACTTCGATTAAATAGATTTGTCTCTTAATGATGTCTTAACAGAAGCAGTTAATAATGTGTTTATGTCTTAGAGGTTGTAGGCTGTAAATTATGGGGAGTAAATAACATATATATGTATACGTTACATATATATATATATATATATATANATTCTTCTTACAGATCTCAGGCAGGGTTAATTCAGATTTTAAATTCATATTTTTACTTATTCATTTTTTTCCACGTTTATTTTTTAATCTTCATTTCCTAGAACCTACTTTGCTGATAAAGTTTCCATACCTTTAAATAGATTGTCATCATGATCTCTGGCCATAGCAGAGATAATTTGTTTAATTTTGTTCATTGGTTGAAATTGTTTACACCTAGTAGGCAGTAGGTGTTTGAAAGAATGAAACCCAAATCTAGTGCTGAAGGGGCTGGTGTGTTAGCGACTGGTTGTACTCTCCCAGCTAAAAGGCTCCTGAAAATTGATAGGGAGATGAAGCAGGGAGTTAACCAAATGAATTAGGCTGTTTGGAAATAATAGGAAGGGTACTTATCCTATGCTGTATGTCCAGGGCTGAGTCTGGTTATTTCATATATAACTACAAGATCAGAAAACAACAAATTAGCAGATAGATATATAGTTATATATATATATACACACGTATATATACATATACATACACATATATATATACATATATATATAGCAGTTATATATATAGCAGATAGATATATAAGTGAAACAATATCAAGGACACTGAAGCATTAGGATAAATAAGTCATATTTAAATAATGAGGTACTTGAAAAAAATTGATTTTTAAGATTTTCATGAAATTCTGTCATCTAAATATCAGAACAATATACTTGCTGACACAAGATTTTGCTTCTAAATTGATTGAGGCGTCGTATTTTTCATTACTTGTATTAAATAGCTTTCTAGCCAGGTGGCTAACAGCAGGCCTATAGATAGAGATATATTTGCAGATAGTTAGAAACAGGGATCCTTAGAAATATGGACAGAAAATTCTACTTCTGTGACTGGAACTGTGACCATCTAATGTTGACACTGCGGTAGATGGAAAGATGAGCCCATTCTCTGGAGGAATGAACTATGTTTTTCTGGTTCACTTACTTCCTCTTAATTGCTATACCAACATTCTTTCTTTTAGACTTTCTATTCTTGAAGCTACTCCCTTGACTTGTTCATATTAAATTTCTATTCCTCTGAGTATCCCCAGAAATCTGCAACATGCTTTTGTAGCCTGCTTCCATTCACTGGAGTCAGCTGCTTTGTCATCAAAACATATCTGGAAATTTTAATGTACATTTTTCCAGAAATACATATTTGTAAGCAAAAAACTGGTACTTGTTTCTTATTTCTCCATTTCTTTTATCTGTGATATCTGCTTTTAGGCTAGGTTTTTTTCCTTTCAAAAATATGACCCATTTCTTTTTACTAATATAATTGCATGATATCTTAAATGCAGAATTGTTAAGTAAAGAATTTTTGGTTTTTTTGAGATGGAGTGTCACTCTGTCAACCAGGTTGGACTGCAGTGGCCCCGCCTCAGCTCACTACAACCTTCATCTCTTGGATTGAAGTGATTCTCCTTCCTCAGCCTCCCAAGTAGCTGAAATTACAGGTGCCTGCCACATCTCTGGCTAATTTTTGTATTTTTAGTAGAGATGGGTTGTCACCATGTTGGCCAGACCGGTCTTGAACTCCTGACCTCAAGTGATCTGCCTGCCTCAGCCTCCGAAAGGCTGGATTACATGCATCAGACACCATGCCCGGCTAAGGATTTTTAATAGCATATGTGAAATGTGCTTGTATGTATGTGTAAAAATACACGTATGCATACATATGTGTATGTGTCTCATTAAAGAACTATGAGATGTCATACAAATATAAGGTTGATTGGATAAGAAAGATTGAATTATCTATTTATACCAATTGGTTTTTCTTTATATGTGCAATTAGTCCTCTGTTTTTGTGAGTTTCACACCTGTGGATTCAACTCCCCCCCAAAAAACAATAAAGCATTGAAGGCAACTTTTTGATATATTATTCAGACCATCATATCTGTCATATCACTTTATACTTATTTGACTTCACTTTTTCATTCACTCAATTTTTCTTTGTTTTATGTAATAAATTGAACACACTTTTGCAACATATATATGCCAGATTGGATTAAAACAAGGGTTAAAAAAATACTGTCAACATAATTCCCATACTTGAATGGAATTAATCTGGAAAGAGTTTAAAAATTTGGAATTGGATTTTTCGCAGTGCTCTCATTTATATTCCTGATTTAGAGCCGCTGAAACATTTATAATGAGGTTTCAAGTGTTTTATTTTTCCTCTATGATTTATAAACAAGTAACACAAATAAAAGCGAAGCTAGAATTATGTAATTCATCCAGCTGCTCAAGGATTTCTCTCTTATTTATTCTCCTTAGTTAAATACAGTGGACACCAAAGCCAGATCAATTTATGATGGCAATTTCTCCTATCTTTGAAATGTTAATCAATCGGCTGGTATTAAAACAGGAATCTATAATAAATCTTAATCAAATTCTATGAAATATTATTATTTACTTTACACTATTCAGACATATTACACTAGAGGCAAGAGGAACAGAACAGGTAAGAACCAATGCAGCTTTAATTTTGGGCTCTAGGCTGACTTAAGTGTTGGATATTGTAGGCCAGTTCCCCAAGGAAAAAAAATGGATATATGTGTATAAATTATTAGAAACCTTGATAAAGATCCCCACAGAAATCCTGATGGCTGTATAAATTGTGTTCGTTTTTCTATCATATGAAGCGTAAGACAAAAAATACTCGTCTATTCTGGGACTCCTTCCCCTCTGTCTCACATAAAACATATTTTCTACTTCTGGGGAAGAGGATGAAGAGGATATTTATATCTTGCTTTAGTTCCAAAGCTAGCTTTAAATTCACCTTTTATATTATTTAATTTAATTAGTTTAAATTTAATAAATGATATTCAATTCAGTTATCAGAAAACTTTTACTTTCATTTGAAACAACTTTAGTAAATTCAATCTCCTTTTTTTAGTGATAAGTTTTATGAAATCAGAATACAAACCAAGTATTCCTAATAAAAATTAAGCATCCATAGGCTGTGCGTGGTGGCTCACGCCTATAATCCCAGCACTTTGGGAGGCCAAGGCAGGCAGATCACAAGGTCAAGAGATCTAATCATCCTGGCCAACATGGTGAAACCCCATTTCTACTAAAAATACAAAAATTAGCTGGGCATGGTGGGGTACGCCTATAGTCCCAGCTACTCGGGAGAATCACTTGAACCCAGGAAGCAGAGTTTGAAGTGAGCTGAGATCGTGCCACTGCAACTCCAGCCTGGGTATCAAGGGCAAAAATCCATCTCAAAATAGAAATAGGAAGAAGTAAATAAATAGATTACATGTCTTGTATTATATTTTTACTAGAGAGCAGTAGAATATGTAACACAACTGGATTATATTACATATATATTACAGTCATGTGTTGCATAACAACATTCCTATCAACTGACAGACTACATATAGGATGGTGTTCCCATAAGATTATGCTAATTTATTTTTTTGTATCTGTTCTACGTTTAGATAAGTTTAAATACGTAAATACTTCCCACTGTGTTACATTGCTTACAGTGTTCAGTACAGTAACATGCTGTACAGATTTGTTTTCTGGGAGCAATAGGTTGTACCACATAGTCTAGGTGTGTAGTAGGCTATACCTTCTAAGTTTGTGTAAGTTCCCTCTGTGATGTTTGTTTGAACATTACCAAAATCACCTAATGACAAATTTCTCGGAACATAATCTCATTGTTAAAGCATGACTGTATATTTTTATGCTTATCTCTTGTTACTTTGAAATCACTGTAATTATAATAAAAGTATTAACATTTACTTTACAGCTTATATGTTAGGCATTCTGCTAATCAATTTTCTCATATAACCTGATTTTATATGCATGTACCATGTCATACCAGTTTCATACCTAATTGTGTGTAGCACCATGATAGACATGTGATAGGTACTCATTTTGATTATTGTGAATAACTCACTTTTAAAATTATTAGAAATAATTATTGCATTATGAGTTAACATGTGAAAGGCATAGTTATTGAAAAGAGGAGAAAAAGTTTAGTAAGTTGTCTGAGGTAGACTTGCTCTTGACATTACTTTTCTTAATTAAGGTGGCATGGTCTTGGCATTTGGCATTCCTAGAGAAAGTTTTTCAACTCATGGATATGGCTCAAGAAAGACATATTCAGAAAAAAAATGTATAAGATGCTTTATATTTATTTTGAGAAAACATCACCCAGACAAAGAGAGAAAAGGTTATTCCATTCACATCATGTGGTTAGTCTGGGAATCTTTCTAGGGTAAAAGCAAGAGGAGCCATAAAATTAAAGCAAACATTGATGGGGTTTTTTAGACACTAAAACAAAAAAAATGCCATCCTTCTTTGCTTTATTCTAAAGAATCTCTTTCTGAACTCTCTGAAATAAAACAAATATCCAAAGCCTTTATTCTTTGTCCTAAAACTTGTCTACATTCTGCTCTTGAGATCCATGTCCAATGCAAATTGGGGAAAATACCATATTACCATGGAGAACAATTAAATAAAAACAGGACCACCATGAACTAGATGCCTTATTTCCCTGATGTAATCTGTGTCTTTTATAAATAAATTATGACATATTTAGAAAGATTTTATTATTGAGTTTTAAATAAGGTTATAATTTCATGACTAGAGAAATAAATTTTGACTTTTAAAACAATAAAATTCATATGGAATTAGCTTTGGCTTATACTGAAGGTGTAGATAAACTATGTACTTTCTCAGTGTTTGACTAGATATTGTTGTTTCAAAAATTTATTATATGGTAAAGAAATGATATCTCAAACTTTGGTTAAATAAGCAGTTGAATAATTTAGAAATTGGTAGAAAGATACCCAGCAAATTTTCCTTTTTGGCAGTGTTGATATATATTACTAATTGCCTACAAATTTTAAAACATCCAAACTAAAATGCATTGCCAACTTCTATAAAGTTCACAAAAACTTGTTTTTCTTTTTTCTCTTAACTTCTATTTTGCTGGCTGTTAAATATAAATAGTACATTAATGCATTAAAGCTTTGGTAAATGCATTTTTAACTCTTTTTCCTATTCTCTTTTTTTGAGTGCAAAGTGCATTGCACACATCATAAGTTAATACTTAGAAATCTAAATTTACTCCAGTAGGGTCTTTCAGTGACGGCTTTATAAACTAGGCCCTTGTTTATTCTGTGTGTGGCCACTTTGGTTATTAGTAGGGGTTATACTGACTGCCTTTTCCCAGATTTATGAGACTTGGCAAAAACCTTGAGAAAACAGAGCCCAGCTCCTCTCAATAGAAAATATTATTAGATACTAAATAAACATTAATTTAGGTAAACTGGTACTATTCAGCCCAAAAGGAACATGTTCTTACTTAGATTTGCTCTGATGGGTGAAAGAATATGTACCAGAAATGATTTATAGAGATCACAAAGAAGGGAACTTAAGTAATTTAAATTTAAGTAATAGTTAAGACTATCCTTAGAAAGACTTTGTGCTCATTCATGAAGGGCAGTGATCCTGTGCTAGGGAGGACATGCATCACGTCCTTCTCCCAGTGGAGAAAGATCAAGAGAACAAATTTTTTTTTTTTAATTAGCACAGCATCCACAATAGTACAATGATTAATTTTCTCTGGATTCCAATAAGAACTGAGAAATAAAGCATATTGTATCAGTTAGTTGACATATGGTTTTGAAATAAATTAGTAAGTCTTTGACAGTGTTGAAATTTCTGAAGAGATTAAAGCATTTTAAAAGGAATAACTTGAACTTGTCTCTCTTCAACAAGTTAATGTCACGATAAAAAAAGAGGGTTAATATGTGTGCTATATTAAAAGTGATACTGCTGCAACTAGGTATAGTGTGCTTAGAATTAAATGTCAGATTGGACAAATCAGTTTCAAAGAGCAGTTTTGAAACATTTCTGAAATTTTTAATGTGAACTGGATATTAAAATGAAAACACAGTGATAGATAAAGTAGAAACAACTAACTCATTAGTAGTTTATAAAGTAGATTATTTGATTTAATCTCATTGTTGCAAAATAAATTTATGTATATGCATAGAATATAGAGAAAGATGAAGAAGACTTTAAGTGATTATCTCTAACTGAGGTGTTGATAGGAAGATGGAATTTTGATTTTCCTTATTGCATGTCTACCATTTTTTACACTACTCATAATAATCACAGGCTATTATTAATAGAATAATTAAACAGCAGTAAATTTTACATTAATTCATTCATTATTAGGCCAATCCCCAGGAAAACCAGAAGAAACTTCGATTAAATAGATTTGTCTCTTAATGATGTCTTAACAGAAGCAGTTAATAATGTGTTTATGTCTTAGAGGTTGTAGGCTGTAAATTATGGGGAGTAAATAACATATATATGTATACGTTACATATATATATATATATATATATACGTTACATATATATATATACACACACACACACATATATAATGTAAAATGTTGAAAAGAAATTTATGTTGATGTTTCAAGTGACTATGATCAACAATATCTCAACTTTTTAATTTAAGTGATTCTGTACATATCAGAACAGTAAGTCACCTTAAATCCGATCTTCACTAGTCCCTTCACTTGAAGATGAGAAAACTGCAATTCACATAAATAGAATAATTTGCCAACATGTACTGGCAGAGCTTAAACCAGACTTTGACTTCTACGATTTCTAATGCCACATATTTTCACTTTGTCACAATAAAAGTTTTGCATATTTGAGGAAAAGGAGAAAATGCAGAAGTCTTATTTAGTAAGTCAGTTATTATTTTATATTGGGTAAAATAAAATATTTTTATTTGTGTTAATACACATTAAATAAATGCTCTTATACACTTAATTTTTAAAATGTTAGTAAATCTTTGATAAACCTGACAAAAACAAGCAATGGGGAAAGAATTCTCTATTTAATAACTGGTATTGAGAAAACTGGCTAGCCATATGCAGAAAACTGAAACTGGGCCCCTTCCTTACACCTTATATGAAAATTAAGTCAAGATACATTAAAGACTTAAACCTAAGACCTTAAACCATGAAAACCCTATAAGAAAATCTAGGCAATACCGTTCAGGACATAGGCATGGGCAAGGACTTCATGACTAAAACACCAAAAGCAATGGCAACAAAAATCAAAATTGACAAATGGGATTTAATTAAACCAAAGAGCTTCTGCACAGCAAAAGAAACTATCATCAGCATGAACAGGCAACCTACAGAATGAGAGAAAAATTTTGCAATTTATCCATCTGACAAAGAGCGAATAGCCAGAATCTACAAATAACTTACACATGTTTACAAGAAAAAAACAACTCCATCAAAAAGGAAGTGAAATATTTGAACAGACACTTCTCAAAAGAAGACATTTAGGTAGCCTACAACAATATGATAAAAGGCTCATCGTTACTGATCATTGGAGAAATGCAAATTAAAACCACAATGAGATACCATCTCATGCCAGTTAGAATGGCAATCATTAAAAAGTCAGGAAACAACAGATGCTGAAGAGCATGTGGAAAAATAAGAACACATTTACTCCATTAGTGGGAGTATAAATTTGTTCAACCAATGTGGAAGACAGTGTGGTGATTCCTCAAGGATCTAGAACCAGGAATACCATTGGACCCAGCAATCCCATTACTGGGCATATACCCAAAGAATTATAAATCATTCTACTATAAAGACACATGCCCATATATGTTTATTGCAGCACTGTTCACAATAGCAAAGACTTGGAACCACCCCAAATGACCATCAATGATAGACTGGATAAAGCAAATATGGCATATATACACCAAGGAATACTCTGCTGTCATAAAAAGGAATGAGTTCATGTCCTTTGCAGAGACATGGATGGAGCTGGAAACTATCATTCTCAGCAAACTGACACAAGAACAGAAAACCAAACACTGTATGTTCTCGCTCATAAGTGGAGTTGAACAATGAGAACATATGGACACAGGGAGGGGAACATCATGAGGCCTGTTTGTGGGGTAGGGGATAGGAGAGGGATAGCATTAGGGGAAATACCTAATGTAGATGACGGGTTGGTGGTTGCAGCAAACCACCATGGCATGTGTATACCTATGTGATAAGCCTGCACATTCTGCACATGTATCGCAGAACTTAAAGTATAATTAAAAACAACAACAAAGTAAATATGTTCATATATAAACACTTAAAAAATTATACAAGACTTATTAATCATAGCGTGCAGTAATATATTGTCAATATGTTAATGTAATTAATAGTAGCCTGTGTAATAATTAATTACAACATACCATAAATTTATCTAATTTAACTTGTTTTGGTCACTTTTTCTGGGGTTATGACAGCTTACAATATTGCCCTCCACTCAGGGAGGAAAAGGTATTTATTAGGTGTGTTTGTTGTGTGATGGGAATAGTTTATTCTGTAGCAGCACTGTAAATAACAGTATTTATCATTTGTCTAATTCTTTGATAAAGAAATAGAATGCACATCTTAATATAGTCACAAAAAGAAAAAAATACAATAATATTTCATAAGTTTTAAGATGGTTATTTTTTCTCACTTCAATATCTCTGAAATCAATGGCATCTTATAACCAGTGCCATGCCATAGTTTAATTGACAAGATTGTTTTCTTAGTGAGACCTAAAATAATGATTTATATTAAAATGGCATCTTAGGTTAGGTTAAATAAGTTATAATAAATATTTATTCACTTCTTTAGAAATATTTTAATTATAAGTTCAAAAGCATTTTTCTTAAAGAATAGTATTCATCTGTAGTTCCTTTGTGAGAACGACAGAAATATTGTTACATGGATTTCAGGATGCCATAAAAATCTTAACTTTAAAGCATTTGCTGATATAAAATGATGTTTTCATTGTTAAAATAAAATAAAATATGTATATATATATATATCAGTTTGAACAACTGTTGATATTTTTAATACATTGCATAACTCTTTAGTGCTGTTTAAATTTAATAATCAATGCTCAGATCTCACCTTACTGACATATTAGTAACATTTAATACAATGGCTCTGTTGATCACTTCATCTTCCTCTGAAGTTTTCACAGGAATCCAGAGCCTCATATATTTCTCATTGTCCTTCTCTACAACTAGCTTTTACTAGTCTCAGTTGCTGGTTCAGCTTCATCTCTCTTACCTCTAAAAAATGGAGTGTGTCAGGGATCAGTCCTTGCACCTATTTTTTCTCTATCTGAATTTCTTCTTTTGACAATCTCACCTCTCATAAATGCCATCCATATACTGATGACTGCCAAAATTATACATCTATCTCTGACTTCTGCCTCCACCTTCTGACTTTAATACAGCTGCCCTCTCAATGTTGCCAGGTAAACCTCCAACAGAAAGCTAGAACATGTCAAAACCTAAGTCTTGATCTTCCAGCAACCTACAAAATAGGAGTTGAATAATGAGAACATATGGACACAGTAGGGTGAATATCACACACTGGGGCCTGCTGGGAGGTAGAAGGCAAGGAGCATTAGATGACGAGTTGATGGGTGCAGTAAACCACCATGACACATGTATACCTATTTAACACACCTGCACATTCGGCATATGTAACCCAGAAGTTAAAGTATATTTTTTAAAAAAAGGACAGGGAGGCACAAAATGGAAAGAACAGGGGTGAAAAGAATTTACGTTAATATACATGTAATATAATTTTGATATTTGAATTATATAAATGTTTATACAATCAAAAAGCAAAACAAAAAATAAGAAAAAAAAACTTAAACAAAAATGAGCCAGGCATGGTGGTACACACCTATAATCCTGGCTGCTCTGGAGTCTGAGACACGAGAATCTCTTGAACCCGGGAGGCAGAGGTTGCAGTGAATCGAGATTGTGCCTCTGCACTCCAGTCAGGGTGACAGAGTGAGACTCTAGCTCAAAAAAATTAATTAATTAATTAATTAATTTAAAACAATATAAGTTATTGCTCATAAAATTTACAGGACCTTTTATTCCTAAAATTTGACTTTTTATCTGTCTACTAAACATGTATCATGCTTTTACTTTGAGCCTATTTGGCTTCTATGGGCTATCTGAAGTAGATTTTAGAGAGTATACATTTTCTGTGCCTAAGCATCTTTCCAGATTTTTGGAGAGGTAAGAGGAACATAAAATTCAGGCCATACCAAGAAAATTTGACTATAAGTAGATGTAGTTGGGGAAAATCTGCTATAGTTGTCTTGGTAGAAAGCGTGTGAGTGTGTTGACCTGGAACTTACCCAGAAACGCTTTTTGGATGAGATTGGATCAGGATGGCAGAACATCACACACAGGAAGAAGAAAATGAATGTAATTTAGATGGCATGTGTTCATTGACTGCTTTGCCTGTAACAAGGAGTGCACAAGGAGGAACAAGGAAAGTGATTTGTGCAGTTAAAGAAGGAATTTGAATACCAACCTAGGGAGTTTATATTTCAAATTAGAGATGGCATTATGAAAGCAAATGTTTGAAGAAAACAAGTACAGAAAACAAGTTATCCACTTCCAGTAATGCAGTCTACTGGTCAAGTCTGGAATACCAATATATGTCGTATATGTATCATATATACACCACATATATACACTTCGTATATGCCTTATATATATATATATATATATATATATATATCTCATATGCATGCCATATGTAATACATGTTACTTCTCTATTTAATAAAGGTAAGTTATAATATCTGAAATCAGAGTTTCTCACATCTGACTCTACCATGCATAAAATTTAATAACACTGATCCCTAAAAAACTAAAATTAATTTGAATTAAGTCAAAAATATTAATCTCTTTTTACAGAAACAAACCACACGTTCAATCAGAGCAACTCAATGCCACATTAGTGGCATGAAAATGGAGTAGAATAATTAATGTTAGGTAACAAATAACATGTACATTATTAAAGGTATCACTGACACAGATGACAACTTTGATAAAGAGCAGATATTCCCTTACTGTATCTCTGTAGTGCCTGTAGTGTTTGTGTATGTGTGTGAGTATATATGATACACACATACACACACACTCCTATGTATATACCATATATATGTCTTATATATCATATCCTGTATATACCCTATGTATATACATATATGTCATATATACATCATATATATACACCACATATGTACACATCATATATACCTTTTATATATATCATATATATACCATATGTAATACATGTTACTTCTCTATTTGATAAAGGTAAATTATAATATCTGAAATCAGTGTTTTTCATATCTGACTCTGCCATACATAAAATTTAATACCATTGATCCCTAAAAAAGTAAAATTGAATTAAATCAAAAAAGTTAATCTCTTTTTAAAGAAACAAGTCTATGTATGTTGTTAATCATTTAAAAAATATTCATAGACCCTTGGCTTTGCTAAAAATACATATGTAACATTCCTGTTATATTGATGATGTATCAACAGACTAAATTTACATAAAAGAACTCTGACCCTGAGTGGCTGGCTAATGAATTCCCAAACATAAGATGTCCTATATGAGGCAAGGCCAGGACTGC
>NW_016107341.1:2091242-2096636 GCF_001604975.1 Cebus imitator
TTACTTCTATAATTTTTTTTTTAAGGGGGAGTTTCGCTCTTGTTACCAAGGCTGGAGTTCAATGTCACGATCTTGGCTCACCACAACCTCCGCCTCCTGGGTTCAAGCAATTCTCCTGCCTCAGCCTCCCGAGTAGCTGAGACTACAGGTGCGCACCACCATGCTCAGCTAATTTTTTGTATTTTTAGTAGAGAAGGGGTTTCACCACGTTGACCAGGATGGTCTCAATCTCTTGACCTCGTGATCCACCCGCCACAGCCTCCCAAAGTGCTAGGATTACAGGCATGAACCAGTGCACCCGGCCCTTTGCATTCTTTAGAAAAGAGTAACTGGAGAATCTGACACATATATAAACATCAGAATTTGGGCCGGGCACAATGTCTCATGCCTGTAATCCCAGCACTTTGGGAGGCAGAGGTGGGCAGATCACAAGGTCAAGAGTTCAAGACCAGACTGACCAACATGGTGAAACCCCATCTCTACTAAAAATACAAAAATTACCGGGGCATGGAGGCACATGCCTGTAATCCCAGCTACTCAGGAGGCTGAGGCAGGAGAATCACTTGAACCTAGAGGCAGAGGCTGCAGTGAGTCAAGATCGCACCACTGCACTCCAGCTTGGGCAACAGAGACTCCATCTCAAAAAAAAAAAATCAGAATTTAATAGTTCAAGTTAAATGATGATAACAACCTGTTAATAAGAAAAAAAATCAAAATGTATTTACCCAGTTGATATACATTATATTTTTAGCAAGGACAAAGCATAATGTACCTTTCAATGGGTAATGATTTTACGTAATATTTTAAATAAAAACATATTGTAGACAACTGTATAATTTAATTGTTCTAAACTATAATAATATTGAAATATTATTTACAGATTGTAAAACTGTTTCTAAAATATGTTACTTTATCAATTTGCACTGCATTGATTGATCAGTAGATAGATGATATAAGCTTGTTTTAAATAAATCAAGTGCAATATTTGGAAAATCAAAGTCACACATATACTTAATGCTGATGCTTATCATAATCCCTTGAAGCTGGTAGCCCTTGTTGAATGATTAGGTAAAATAGTACACAAGTCAATTTTTTAAAGGAGAAATCTTAATTTTAATTTTAATCTTAATAATGCAATACAAGAGTTTTACTGAAGCAATGGCTGAAAAACTGATTTATTGAAGTGCCAAGGATTGAAATATATATTTTTCTCATGTTCATTGTTTCATAATCAAGAATTTATTGCTCTTCACTGACATTCCAAAGGACACACGCATGCACTATTACAATTGAACTCTACATTCTTTGTTACCCAAGATAGCAATAATCTCTACATCTCTACATTTTTCTTCTGAGTAGCTTGAATATTTTACCACTTAGACGTTGCTCTCTCATCCTCTTTTTAATTTGGTTGTACATTTATTTAGGAAAAGGTTTGTGCTGTGAATTTTCTGGAAATGTGGAAATTTTATATACAAGATAAATGCTTAATGGATAATTCTTGAATATGTCCTAAAATTCTGCTTAATTTTATGCTTTTGTTTCTGGATACAACTCCACAACTGACAGGAAGAGAGAAGGAGAAGTAGAAATGTGAAAGTAAATAATCCCATTAAAATATCATTTTCTTATTATAAAACTTTTTGCATTGAGCCCTCAAAGATAGGAAGAGGAAGAAACTTGACAGAACTTCCCATATTGTTAAATGAGTATTTTCTCACTTCTAAATTATAAGTACCAACATGATTCATGGGACAACCATACCCAGTTGAGGGAATGGAACGATCCTAATCTATAATAAGGAATAATTGTCATAATAGCTATTGTTGATTTTGCAAGTACTCTGTGGTTATAGATTTTAATGTACATTAATTCAAATGCAAAAACATAGCAAAGTTGCCATTACTTGCTAAGTTTCAAAGAAGATATTATCCTGGCAATGGTAAAACTGGAATTCACAATCAAGCCTACTGACTCCAGAGTTCAAATTCTTACCATTATCTCATGGCCCTTCTATCCACACAGGGGTTTTTTGGGATACTCTAAAGTTATATTAGAAAAAAAATGTGGTTCTAAAAACTTAAAAAAAGATACCCAGAATTACAAAGAATGTCCCTTAAGCAGTCAGTTATTCCTCCCATTTTGGGGGGTGTGAGTCCTTGTAACATCTATAGTTCTTTCTAGTTTAGTCCTCACATGTCCATGTGTTCTTTGGACTCTTGCGGTGACACAAGGTTTTTGAGTTTTTATGATATCACACACAAGGATGATAATAAAGTGATTTGAAAAGCTCCTCCATCATATGTCAAAGAAGTGGGCTGGTGAAGGAAAGAGGAGATTGACTCCTTCTTTCATTTATTTAATAAATGCTCATCTCTTACTCCATACCAGTCACTGTGTTAAGTTTTGGGGATACAGTGGTAAATGTAACAGAAGTCCTGAATTCGTGTGACGTGGTTCAAAAGAAGTAAAAGTACATGTGTCGGTAGATGGAGATTATGCTTGTCCTGGAAGGTACAAATGCAAATCTTACAAGATTTAGGGAATGATCTAGTTATCACTTGGAAATATTTTTTGAACTGCAATTTTATTATGCTATAACAACTAATGTTTTGAATACTCTAAAAAAGTGAAGAAGTTATAATTAAAACTAAATTTCTTGATATGCATAAACATTTTTGGCTATTGTAATATCCAGATAAGGCTTCAGCAATAACTTCAGGTTGGCTTTCTGTCAAAACCATTTCTAAGCATTTATGTCAGCTCCAAGACCTCCCTCATAGACTTTTTCTTCAAACATATTTAGTATTCTCAAGTTGAATATTATTAAAAATGTGTTTCATTCTGCCTTTTATTTTGTATAGTCTAACAATTTCCACATCTAATAAAGCAATTAAGTATGTTCTTTTTATTAGGATTTCAGTTTGGCAGTGAATATGGGCTCAATGAATTAGAAGTTTAGAGGGAAATAATGTATTATTAATACTGCAATAGGGACCTTATCTAATTGTGCATTGAAAAACATGTTCTCTGTGGAATGAGAGTTGAGAACTTCAATGCCAAATTATACAAACGCATTTGTAAGCATGATAGGAGAATATGGGAGTTTCCAGACTTCCTTTTAAGTTTCATATTTACTTACTATCTTTAGAAAATACTTGCTATCATAGTCCATAGTAAAAATGGAAGACCATTAAGCTAACATTTGTTAGAGCTAGCCATGTGCCAGAGAAGATACTAAGTGCTTTCCCTGCATTATTTAATTTTATTCTCACAACAATCATATTTGATAAGAACTGATAATCCTATTTTGTACATGAGGAAATGGGACTTAGAGAAATTAAGTAAATTCTCTCAGAGGATAAAGTTGATAAGTAACAAAATTAAATTTACAACCCAAACTATCTTATAGCCAGAGCCTGAACTTTTAACCAGTAGGCTGAACAATCCCTGGAAAATTCAAGAATTTTATCTCAGTTGCTATAACACATGGTAAAAGCAAATAAGTTTAATTATTAAGGATTTTGAGAGACTATCTGAGTTGAACTCTGTATTTAGAAATTCAGGACATTGTGCTAGTTTCAGAACATCATGCTAGTTTTTGAGTCAACTTCTGAGATCATGTCGTAAAAGGTATTATATTTTCTCCAAGAGAGAAAGGTATAAAAAATAAAAATGGAGAAATATCCATCGGCAGCTGTATACTCAACTCAGGAATCCCCTGCTTATCCTGACTGAGACGCTTTTTAACAGTCATGTAAGTCCAGTTGTTAAGATGTAGCTAAGGATATAAGGATGACTCTAAACACAGTTCAGAAACTGATACTACTGTGTTGATAGAGAACTAGATAAGGAGGGTGATAAGGGTAGAGGGGAAATTAGATAGCACAAATATTCAACACATCACTTCAACAGAACAGTCATGCACAAAGAAGGAGGAAAACATATCTACATAGGAAGACCAGAAAGGTTTTTACAAATGTATGGCTGCCTGATAAGCTGAAATCTCTGGCACTTTATTAGTCTCACTACCACAAGACAACACCCCAACTCATTCTATACACATTGCTTATGCACTGGGTAACTGCAAGTTACTTTTTGAATACAAATGTGTTAGTCCAGGAACTGCTCCCTTACATGTATTAAGAGAAGGTAAAAGATGAATTCAGCTTTATTGATGAGCTCTTTATAAGATCCATATTATGCTTCTATATTGCATGTCCAGTATATCAAATAATGTTTCTAAAAGAGTGTTATGAGGTCATACTTTAAAATATAATATATTCATGTGAAGGCATATATAAAAATAGTATAAAACATATTAATTATAAGATGATATTTCAACATTTTATTATGTTATTTGGAATTACATAGTATATTGACATTAATTTTTAATTTTATTAATTTATATTTGAGGATAGTAAAGTTCATGCTACAGAAACATTTAATCCTTATGCAAATATGTATTTCAATAATTACTGAATATGGAAGAATTTTTTAATATGTTCTTTTAATAATCCATCTTGGAGCCAACGATAGATGTATTAAGATGTTCTAAGATGCATAGTAGCTCTTGGAATCTGTGGAAGAGACAACCTCAACTCTTTGATATGCTACAAATATATTAATTTTGAAAACTGTTACAAAAAATACTGGCATGTTTACAGATCTGAAATGGTTTAAAATGTGATTAAAAGTATTTTTTATGTTTGACCTATCAAAACTTAATTAAATTTCAGTATGATATCCAATTTTGCCATGTTTTCAGTTAGGAGACATTGCTTCACTGTTTTATGCGTTGCCATAGTCAATCAAATAATTTTTGTGTTCCTGCTGTATATGAAAGTTTTGCTATGTTTGATACATAATCATAGGGTGTTATAAATAAAATTTGATCAAAACTATTTGTATAAACTAGGATGAATTTCAAAATATACCTGATAAAAATATAACAATTTTAATGTAAGTAAAAATAGTTTCAAAAATTGATCTTAAACAAAATAAAGTTGTTTTTAAACATAATTATTTTTTATGTAAAAATTATTTTAATAAACTGTGTGAGGTTCCTAAGTGACATCATAATTAGGCAGAATAATTTGTTTAAAGAAAGCTGAAAACAGATTACATTAATAAGAGTTCATTAAAGATCTTTATACCTTTAAACTATACTATACTGGTTTTTTTTTGTTTGTGTTTTCCCATTTATTTATTTTATTGCATTTTAGGTTTTGGGGTACATGTGAAGAACATGCAAAATTATTGCATAGGTACACACGTGGCAGTGTGATTTGCTGCCTTCCTCCCCCCCATCACCTACATCTGGCAGGTTTTAGTTTTGTAAATTGATAAACTGTTTCAGAATAGTACTGAGACACTTAAGAGAAAAAAGTCTTT
>NW_016107341.1:2098108-2110502 GCF_001604975.1 Cebus imitator
AAGTTTGTTCTTGATTTGGCTCTCTTTAAGTCTGTTATTGGTGTATAGGAATGCATGTGATTTTTGCACATTGATTTTGTATCCTGAGACTTTGCTGAACTTCCTTATCAGTTTCAGGAGGTTTGGGGCTGAGACGATGAGGTCTTCTAGATATACAATCATGTCGTCTGCAAATAGAGACAATTTGACTTCCTCCTTTCATATTTGAATGCCCTTTATTTCTTTTTCTTGCCTGATTGCCAGAACTATACTGTTTTTAAAACTAAAGGCTACGTGTGGGAATGGAAAATAGAACATTCAATTAAGTCTCATAGATGCATATTTTTTAAAATTACAACTTGTTAAGATTCAATACAAAGGAGATACTGAATTGCAGAAATACATTATTTTTATACTTTGAATATACCATTGAAGGTACTATATCTTTGAATTCACAGGATCCACAAGATTTTTAAAATTTGTTTTCTCCTTTAGAAGCTAGTATCCTTTCTGGAGAAGACACTAAGGGAAGCATAATTCTTTTAATCTTTTTAATCTAAGTAAAAATCTCAAAGTCAAGTACTAAACATATTCAGCAGTGTTTATTCTACTTGATTTTAAAGTTTTATATGAAGTTATTATTGATAGGATATTTAGTTATTTTCTCTTTCTTGATAAACAATGCGATTTAATTTAAATGAATAGCATTAGAGGCACTCAAGATACAATTATGTTATATCCCTCATAATCAGATTCAAAACATGACTTTGATCCTCCTCTTTTAAACTATGGAAATGAAATTTGTTTATTTGCTTGCTTGTTTATTTCTGTTTGTGATCTCAAAGAATTAAAATTATTTTATTCATTTGTTTTCATACTCTTAGATGTTATATAGTATTTTCCTGAGAACTTTGCTTAACAGACCTTATAAACTATAATTGTCTTTAAAACCATAATTTTCTCTTGTACTTAAATTGGGTTTTAATAGAAAATTAAGACAAATTGAATATGATGATATTTAAATGGCTAACACTCATGGATCACTTACTGTGTACTGGGCATGGTATTGTGCTTTACATCATGATTTCTTAGTCCTTACAACAAATAAATCAGATATCCTTGTTATCCACAATTTCAGTTGAGAAACATGAGCCACAGCATGGTTAAGTAATAGGTGAAGGGGAGGAAGGCAGCAAATCACACTGCCATGTGTGTATCTATGCAACAATCTTGCATGTTCTTCACATGTACCCCGAAACCTAAAATGCAATTAAAAAAATTATTTTAAAAAAATTAACTAGCCTATGGATAAACAGAAAGCAAGTGACAGACCTGGGCTTTGTGCCCATGTGCTTAACCACCATGCTACTACACTTTAGACATGTCCCAGAAGAGTTAGGGAAGATAGAACCTGGGATATATGGAAGTGTAGGTAAAAGAAACTTCTTTTACCTTATACAACAAGGCAGTCATATAAGGCACAAATAATGGAACTTATGATATCAATTTATTTATAAAACTTATAGATTTGTTTTAAAAGTTATTTTTAACTTTCTCAATAGCAGAGCTAAACCAAATATAGGAATATTTACTGAGTTAGAGTCTTCAGGACTTTTGAATTTCTGGTAGAAGCTGGTAGATTATGGTAAAATTCAGATTTCTCCTATGAATAACTATTTTCCAGACATACAGCTCTTTTCTGGGCCAGGAGCCCCAAGAATGAGCATGTGCAAACTTATTCTGTAATGTTTACCTTATAATGACACAATTAGAAATACAAGTGGATTGGAGAAATTGCATTTGAAGCATGTTAAAACAAGATGAAATGTATTAATATATCTCATAATCACTAGAAATATAAACAATGATCACTAAAGAACTATTACTGCTAAGAGTGCTGGACAGTCCTTTTATTTGTTGAAAGAAAAGATGTCTTTTTGTTTGCATAGTCATCATCAGTTGTTGAATTTAAAATGTTAATTATTAATAGTGGCTGAGTTGGTTCAAATACCATGAAATTCAAATCTGATATGAAGACTTGTTTCCTAAATTCCACGTGATGCTAAGTTCCTTTTACATGCTACCTATTTGTGTTCCCAGATAGTGTTATGTTTATGAAGTGAATTATTTAAATTTCTTCTCCTATTTCCCTAGGGTGTTTATTTCCCTAAGGTGTTTCATTAAAGAGTGAAGAAAGAAAGAAATAGTGTTAATGTGTTTAGCACATCTCTTTTAAAAAAAATAAGGCTATATAGGATTCATTTAACCCATTGTAAGGATTTTGATCTCAACAGCACATGTGTTCCTGGAGAATTTATGTGAATATGAAATTCAAGGTCATAGTTTTCCAGCTATGTGTGGTTTTTTATATTTAAAAGTTTGCTATTAAATATGGAGTTGCTAGTAGATTTGATGGCATTTCTTTTTCCATTTACGTAAAAGTATTAGGATTTTTATGGAGAATCCTTATAATTTTTCTACAGCATACATCTCAAAACATAATTTAATTATTTCATAACTATTTACTAGTTTACAATAGTTACAACCTTAAGATTCTAAACTAAGTATATATAACCCCATGTTATAATTTAGACAGTGTAGAACTTATTGAAATGCTGTTTTTTATATATAAGTGGTTTTCTATAAGCAGGCTTATATGGTTTTACATATTGGCAACTATAACCTCTGCATGTTGTTTTGATAAGATGAAATCCCTGCCACACAGTCTGATAAGATATGTATTAAGTAATAAAAAAATCTTTTCAATTTTCTCTCCTTTAATATAAATAATTTTTTTCAGTTATTTTTAATTGGAAAATTAAAATACACATGTGAAGATTATGAAAAACATGACTACAACACATGTTGATAAATAAAAAGAAATTCTATTTTGCACATTTGTCTGTTTTTCCTATCTAGATGTTGTACTCTTCTCTTTGAGCATCTCTGCATTGTTCTTATGTTACAATAAGTGCTGCTGAAACAAACGCATGATGATATTTTAAAATATGATAAAGTAGGCGAGGCACAGTGGCTCATGCCGGTAATCCCAGTACTTTGGGAGGTTGAGGCAGGATGATCTCTTGAGGCCAGGAGTTCAAGAGCAGACCAGCCTGGTCAAAATGGTGAGATCCCATCTATACAAAAAAAAAAGCTGGGCATGGCGACACGTGCCTGTAGTTTAAGCTCTTCAGGAAGCTTAGGCAGGTGGATCACTTGAGCCCAGGAAGTCCAGGCTGCCCTGAGCTGTGGTCATGCCACTGAACTCTACCTTCAGTGACAGAGTGAGACCCTATCTATCTCTAAATAAGAGGAAAAATAAATAAATATATATATCATAAAATACCTGTATTGCTTTGAAAAACATGTTTCCAAGTGCACAGTTATTTATATTGATACAGAGACCATGGTGCCACTAACTTAGTTTGTAAAATAAAGCGTTCTGTACATTTTATTATGCATAATCATTTTTTAAAGATTCAAATCCATTTATTGTTCACATAGGCAGAATATTTATAATATTAGATATAATAAATCCTGGGAGCATATTAACTGGACATATAATTCAACAGCTAAATGAATAATTGAATGTGAATTTCAGGAAAGAATAAATTAAAATTTTTGGATACTTGCCAAGACATTACTTAGCTTTGATAAAAATGACATTTCTAAAAAATAAAAGGGCTTAACTAAATTAGAAATAAGAATATCTCAATAATAAAAACATAATTAATCCTCATTTCATTATTTCAAGAAAATATAGTAATTTTGCCTTCATAATTGCAATAATTCCTACACTGCTTTATTCAAGTCTTTTCATAATAAAAAGCAGAAATACCTAAGAGGCACATATCAGAATATTTGAGGCAGATGCTTTTGAGGGTTTTTTTGTTTTTTTTTTTTTTTTGAGACAGAGTTTCACTCTTGTTACCCAGGCTGGAGTGCAATGGCGCGATCTCGGCTCACCGCAACCTCCGCCTCCTGGGTTCAGGCAATTCTCCTGCCTCAGCCTCCTGAGTAGCTGGGATTACAGGCACGCGCCACCATGCCCAGCTAACTTTTTGTATTTTTAGTAGAGACGGGGTTTCACCATGTTGACCAGGATGGACTGGATCTCTTGACCTCGTGATCCACCCGCCTCGGCCTCCCAAAGTGCTGGGATTACAGGCGTGAGCCACCGCGCCCGGCCGCTTTTGAGTTTTAAAAAACAACTAATTTGTGTTTTTATGGAGACATTAAAATTTGACGAAATATTTTATAATTATACAAAAGCATATTATGAGATTATCTTGGTCATGAAAACTTGCATGCGTTAAAATGCTCCCAAGAGTATGAGAATTTGAAAAGGAAAATATTGAAACTTTGGACTGTGAATTAATCTAATTTGAGGAAAGATCAACTTTGATTATGTTGTCAGTACTTTCTCTGATCCTAAGAACAGATAAGTATCAATTGTTGCTTTGAACAGCAAACTGATGTGAGATTTAGAATGAGGAAAATGAACATCAATAAATTAAAGTAGTATTTTATTAAATTTTTATAAATGTGTTAACAACTTGAGCAGTTTAGACCTTGGAGGCACTTTATTTCTTTGGGACCTCTTTACAATTTAAACATTATTTTGTTATTACTGTTATGGTCAGGAAAAAATGAAACCCACAATATTAAATCTTACACATATATATTCTAAAATCTCACTATTATATTATTTTCTTTGAGTTTGTTAAAGGTAAGATCTTACAGAATGTTATTTGGCTATAAGTACATGGCCATAAGACATGCAAACCCAAGTAAAATGTTAACAGTGGTGCTTTGTTGAACAGGGATTATAAAACAATATACTCTCAGTGTATTTTTAAAATGCAAACATAATGTTTAAATCACTGCAAAATAAAAATCTAGGTACTGTAATTTATATATACTGACAAGTAGCTTAGCTCAGCTCTACAACTAATTACTGATGATAGTTGTAACTTGATGTGTGGAGAAATATCATTGGCTATCATAAGGAGGTTTGGAAGTAGATTAGCATTTAATCAAATATAAGACTCTTCATGATCTCTGAAGAGTCAGATGGCCTTTCAGACTCTTTTAGAATATACCAATTGATGGAGAATTTATGGCATCTGAGAACAATGAAGTCTATTAATGGACAATTACACTTTCCACAAATAATTGCTATATTACTAAAGTAGTGGGATATTTTATATGCCTATTAGAAAATACACAGAAGAGAAACTTAGAGAGGATGGGATAAATTTAAGTGAAAATTCAGCATTCCAAGCTCTATTTTGCGGACCTTTTAACATACCACTTGAATCCTACTTTGATATTATTGCACTTGATCAATGATATATATATTAGACCCCTGTAACATAAAGCTTCTCATTTGTTTGTCTGTGTTACCTCTTTGGCTTTCAAGTTTTTTTCTATAATATTTTCTTCGTGCTGTCCGTAGGCCTGCTATGAAGAAATGTAACCAATAATTGATCAGTCTCGTGCATCCTACAGGAAAACCATATAATCAAACAATAGCTCAAAAATATGAGCAGCAATTTGGCCAAAGTGAGTTAATACAGATATTGCTTTTAATTTTGAGATAGGCATATTTCCTTGTGCTTCCTGAATTGGGTTAAAACTTTCTCAAGTGACTTTACGTGTATCTCTAAGGTATAAAGAACAAATAGCTCTTTATAAAACTAAAAAATCGGGGGTTCTTTTCTTCCTTTCCCCAACCCCCCCCCCACACACAGACACACACACACTCATGAGCTTGAGAAAGAATCCTAAATCTAAGTGTTCTAGATTTTCAAGCATGAAGACATATATTTTAATTATTGCCCCGTGCAAAGAAGCTATTTTTTCACACTAATAGTACCTTAACCTGCCTTAATGACTTTTGGAACAAATGCATGTGAATAAATAAGGCAAATCAATGAAGTTCACACATACAATTTTATGTCTCTTGCTCCTCAAATAAAATTTTTGATGAGTTACCATCCATCTAATAAGTTCTGGACTCTGTGTTCCTTAGGGAAATGGCACAAGGCCTTCTTGATTGTTAGATTAGCATTTGGATCTCTGATTTAGTGAAACAGTGTGTAAAAATCTCTCATAATCAGAACCCTCCCTATTGGCTCCACATCTGAAGATCCCCAAGAGTGCTGTTTGTATCAGGGAACATCTGGAATAGATTATATGCAGTTAATTGGCTCCAGGTCAAGCTCGTTACAGACAGTAGCATGCAGTATAACCTAGGCAATTCACTAAATCCACCCACTTTCGGTTAAATCACACCTACTTCTCTCTATAATTCCTCCCAGATGCACAACACACACACATATGTGCACACAACACACACACACACACACACACACACACACACACACAGGCAGCAAAATATCAATAGAGTAGGGAAGAGATTGTTGGCAAGACATTTAACCCATAAATTATCTCAATTAAAAGATTAACTATTGAATTTATAGGATTGTTGGGAAGAAAAAGAATCAGGACCAGCAGATTGTAGGGCTTGACTGTTTTATAGTAGAAAAATATATCAAGGTTTTAATTTTAAGTTCCAGCAGTTTCAGGATTTTTGCTTTATTTTGTTCCTCAAGTACAGGTTCAGCACACATAGGTACTTCTCAGAATGTCTTAGTAGTAAGGAAAGCAGCGCTTTAAATTTTAACTTATTTAACAATATTAATGAGCTGGGTTACAAGGAACAGTATGACTACTGTTCATTGAAAACCAAAACATCAATCTTCTTAACTTAGGATGCTAGAGCCACAGGGCATGTCTTAGCGATTAATGACCAGTTGGAGGAGTAGATATCTCAATGCATAGCCAGGGGCCATTAACCCCAACTAGTCATTAATTCGCAGGAAATGTCCTGCACTGAGGTCATTATTGCTAATAAAATGCACATATGGAAAGTTCTCTGTCTTTTGCCTATGTATATAAACATACATTCACATTACATGCGTTGTTACATGTCATAAAAAAGTATTTCACATGTTCAGAAGCTCAAAAAAACTAAGTGTAATGAGAAATTTAATATACTCAGTCTCTACATTCATTTTACCTTTCACTTTTTTCAGGGGGTATGGGTGGGAGGGAGAATACATGTTTTTATGCCAAGGCTGTGAGTCTGCTGCAATTAGATATCAGCGTTCTGCTAATAATGTGAATACAGGAAAGAATGGAAGGAACAGGGTGATGGGATTAGAGAAGCATTGATGAATGTGGGTGGAACAGCATGCATGATCAATACCAAAAGGCAGTACGGAGTGACCACATGTACTGTTTTGAGTCATCGTATATTAGGTACGAGAACATGCTTGAGGCAAATTTAAGAGTTAACTGAAGATTCTCTTTGGTGTCCTTCTCTTCTATGCCACTGAATTATGCCACACTCTTCTTCTCATAGTCATATGACCAAGTCTGTCACGCTGCCTGCCTCACTGCTCAGGAGTCCTTAACCAAGCTTCACTGTTTCCTGGAACTGTCTCTGTTTGCTTTTCCATTCTTTCTCTGTCCTCCATGAAAGTGTAATTGTCTTGTTTAAGACTATACGATACTTCTTCTCGGTGTCTTGCATAGCGTATCATAAATGTCTCTATTTAGATTTATTTTATGGTACTTTATTTGTGTATAATCAACCATTCCCTTCAGAAAAATAATCTTATTCATTTCCTCACTTTATAAACTGTCAGTGTTTAGATATGATGCCAATGACTAATAAGAATATATATAAGTAAATATATGTTAGATATATTCAAAAACCATCAGAAGTTATGTAAATATATCTATATTAACATATAAATATTTAAAACTTGTGTTGGAATTTGTATAAAAGTAGCAAGTTTTTAAGGAGAATCTGTAAGTCAAAGAATAGTGGTATAAATGACAAACTAACAAGTTGCAAGAATGCATTGAGATTGAATGATTCAAAACTCATATATTCAAATATAATCTGATAATTTTTTTCTGTAGATCAGCTAAAGTGGCTGTTTTGTGGCAATAGCATTAATGTGTTCCAACTGGCATTGAAATAATATAATTTTTAGGACTATCATATGTTATTAAAAAATGATTTAAAATATGCATAATTGAAATTTTTAAAATTAAAATTTTCATAAAGTGCTGCTGATGGTATAGTTTTTTGGTCAGAAAGACATTTCTTTTTGTCCCTCAAATTTTATCTAATTAGGTGGAACTTTCAGGAAATGTCAATTAAATGTGAATAAAATAAAATATGTGATATTTGTTATATTTAATAAAACATAATTGAAAGACTGTCTAAATCAACTTGATTATTTGCATATGTAGTAACTGTGTAAAGGCAGAATTCAATGTTGATAGATTATATACAAAGAATAATTTAGTACTTCTTATAGGTATCTTTGAGTGTAATAAAAATAATTTATTACGCACTTATGTTTAACATTTCATGAAGAAATTCAACATAAAATTTTAGGTCTATCCTTAAATATTTATCATGTATAAAAATAATACAGATCAAAATTTGATTTTATTTCACTTCCCAAGACTTAACTACTGAGATTGAAGGCAACCAAAAACTTAATATTCAAAGTCTAGGAGACATTTTAGTACATTGAAGAGCTGATCTCACTTAAGAAAAATTCATCCTTTATTAGGCCTTCTCTCTTTTGTTTTAACTGTATATTTATATTTATTTTTAATATCCAGAATGAGTAATATAAGGCTGGAGCCTCCTTCTGGACTCAATTATATAAATTCTCGATTGGTTGGTGAGGCCAATAGGGATATTTTGCTTGTCTAATTTGGTTTCTGGGAAAGCTTTGTTCAAGTCCTCAATGCTTATCTGTTCAAATGGAATTAAGTTATTGATCTTCTCCATCTGTTTCCCATATTCTGCAATCCTGGCCTTTGAGAGAGGCACCCACTTAGCACAAGACTTCACATCTTCTTTTTCTACAGCATCCACCTGGGCAATATATTATCCTCTGGTACAGGAATCTTCAGGGCATTAAATTTCTTCTTAAAGTCGTCCTCCAAGCCTGCCTTGGCCACATTGGCCTTGTAGTAAGCCCAGTTGATAGCTGGTGGATTCTCAGATAAAGTAGGCAACCTGGAGGTGAGGGTCTCATTGCAGGATTTCAGGGAATTAGCAATGGCCTTTTGGTTTTGGCAAAACCAAAAGCTTTGGATGCCCAGCCATCTTGGCATCCTTCACTGACCCCTGCTGCCCAAACTCCATAGCAGCTAGGCCTTGTCTTAAAACTAAACCATATAGGCATACAATATTTATTTTCAATATTAACTAATTAGAAAATTACTTAAAGTCTAATATTTTTTTATTATGACCTAAGCTATCACCAAGAAATCTATCATCAAAGCAATTATTGATTCTGTGGCCTATTTCCTAGTAAGACAGCAGGAAGTTAATTAAAGTGGAAGAGAAGTTGAAGACTAACAGGAGTTGATGATCACTAGATTCTACCACAATGCAAAGCACCCAAAGACTTAGGTGAGAAAAAAGCAGAGTCTAGCTAAAGTTCTGATCATGTGTTGATTTCATCCATCTCTTACTTGCCATGTAACCCTGGAAGAATTATTTAACTCTGTACCTCAATTTTGTTTCATTGGTGAAGTGAGAAAAGTAATTACCCACCCTTTATGACTGTTTTTAAATTAAATCATTTAATCTATAATAAAGCACTTTAAAAAAAAAGTATTGGGTACGTATAAATGGTCAATAAATATGATTTGTAACTTTTATTGCCAGACTTAGTTTGGAATACATGTTTTGATTTACTCTACATCTTATGGAAAACAACCAAGTCAGCTTATTTATGGCAACCCAGTTAATTACCACCTCCTCTTTCTTATAAACCCTTATATTTTACAATTTGTTTTTCTATTGAGTACTCCCCTGTGTGGAATAATACAGGGTTCAGGTAAGATTGCATTGTTCCAGGCCTAACATCTATGCTGGGGCCCTGAGAAAATTGAATTTAGCTTCTCACATGTAAGTGGAATTTTAAAATCTCTTAACTGAGAAACAAGACAACTTGTCTCAACATGACAGCTTTTGTCTGTTTTAGTTGGCGGATCTTTTTATTTGGGGATGATATGGGGCAAGTGTAGGCTTCTACCAGTGAAAGTGTTCTCATCTGATCAAAGAATTCAAGTTATGGAAAAAGTTGGTTCTTCAGATATTTGCTTAAACAAAACACAAAAACAACTTTAGTCAAGAAAAAAATGTTAAATAACAAAATAGTTTAAATTCTAGTGGCACATTTATTTCTACATCTGAGCAAAGCCTGTCCTTAATTTTATTCCCCAGTTCTGATTCATTTCTGCTGCAACTGTTATGTAAGAGTAAAAAATGAGAGACGGAAACATTATTTTTAAAAATCTATCTACATTCAGAAAATTATAATTTACTAATTTAAGAAAAATCTGCTAACTGCTATCTTAAGATTTTTTTTTAATTTTTTTAGATGAAATTAGTACCGTTTGAAAGCAAACACTGTTTTCATCATGAATGCTAATAAAGACGACAGACTGAAGGCCAGAAGCCAAGATTTTCACTTGTTTCATGCTTTGATGATGCTAATCATGACCATGCTGTTTCTTCCTGTCATTGGCACTTCTAAGCAAAATATTCCAAGACTCAAGCTAACCTACAAAGGTAAATATATAAATATTTTCCAAATTGTTTATTATGACTTTTAAATGTCTTTTTTGATTGCTATCTTTTTTCTATTTAGAAAATCATATTGACTTCTGTGAAATGTTTATAGTGTTGGCATCAGTTCATAAAAATAGAATTATAGAACACAAAGCCCAATTATTTATTTTTGTGAATAAAAGGATGCTAAAGCTATTCAAGTACCCTTTCAACCCACTATTTATAATAATCAATTTGATCTGCAAGGGGTAATCAGTTTTGTATTAAAACAAATACATCCTTAAAAGTAGAAAAATGTTAACTAATTTCACATAACTCTTACAAATTAGTTTCTTCCTAGTTAGAGCAGATTTTTTAAAACACAGTAAGATATTTTCAAAAAGAACTTAATAGCAGGATAGCTTCAAGTTCTCAACTATATATGTATTTTATAATAGAAAAAGACAATGTGAAAGGTTTAAAATATAAACAGATGAAAACTTTGCTAAGAAATGAAATCTGCTAAGCTAGTTGTTTTTAAATGTTTGATATAAAGGCAAAGTTTATGCAAATTATGGTTGGTCACCTTTGTGTGTGTCTGTGTCCAGTTTCATGCCCAAAGATTTTTTGCTTCAGTTTTCCTTTATGATGTACTCTGGTCTTTATTAATACCTCAAGAAACAAAAGGGGTATACAGAGAATCAAACTTCTTTATTCTGAATGTGATAGGCAAAATCTATACTGGCAATTTGAATATATCTTTAATATGATATTTTATAGACAAAATACCAATAATAAAAGAAAATTGGATGTCAAATCTAAGAGTAAGTTGAATTAGCACATTATATCCATTACAAATCTTATATGTTGGTATTTGTTAAGAATTTATATGTCATGTACTAAAACATTAATTTATATATTTTTGAGATTTTTGTGTTGATATGTATCAAACTCATTTAAATTGAAAGAATTTTTTGATAATCTAAGATGTTTTTATCTGGGAAAATTGATTATATTATGAAATATAATTTATTGGTGTCTTTTTATCAATGATTAAAACCTTTTTTTTTTGAGATAAAGTCTCACTCTGTTGCCCAGACTGGAGGGCAGGGCATGATCTTGGCTCACTGCAGCCTCCACCTCCCAGTTTCAAGCAATTATCCCACCTCAACTTCCCGAGTAGCTGGGATTACAGGTGCCCGCCACCACGTTTGGCTAATTTTTGTATTTTTAATAGAGACAGCGTTTCACCATGTTGGCCAGGTGGTCTCGAACTCCTAAACTCAAGTGATCTGCCCACTTTGGCCTCCCAAAGTGCTAGAATTACAGGCCTTAGCCACCATGCCTGGCAATAATCAATAACTAAAACCTGTGTTGAGTGTCATCCATTTCTTAATTACAGATATATTCAATATTCTGTTATTCCCCTAAAATTATCTTAGTTTCAAATGAACATTACCAGTTATGGTAAGGTTTAAGACTCTAAATAAAAAACACAGTCAAGGCTTTTAACCAGTTCAGTGTAAATAGTACTGAAGTATACCTCCTGCAATAAACAACTATTCAACTAGATAAACTACATGAAGCAACTATTCTTAAACATTGAGCAATAGGCAGCAAAGATGAAAGAAAGAGGCCACCAGTGGTGCATGCCTATAATGCCAGCTATTCAAGAGGCTGAAGCAAGAGGATTGCTTGAACCCAGGAGTTTAACTTCAATGACTAGGATTGCATCACTGTATGCAAGACCCTCTC
>NW_016107341.1:2110582-2135503 GCF_001604975.1 Cebus imitator
AAAAAAAAAAAAAAAAAAAAAAAAAAAAAAAAAAAAAAAAAATCCACTTAATGGTGGGACTCCAAAAGGGTTTGGGGCAAACAGGGAATTTGTGAGCTGAATTGAGATATTGAGCTGAAATATTGGAGTTCAAGGAGTGCTGAATGATATAGGAGTTCTGCCCACTCAGAATTTTGTTATTATTATTATTATTATTTGGGAAAAAAGAAAGAATAAGAAAGAAAGAAACAAAATAAGAAAGAAAAAAAGAAAGAATAAGAAGGAAGAAAGAAAGAGAGAGAGAAAGAAAGGGAAAAAAAGAATGAAAGAGAGAAAGAAAGAGGAAGAGAAAGAGGGAGAGAGAATGGGAGTCTTGCTTTATTGCCCAGGCTAGAATGCAGTCTAAAAATGGGTATTAAGACCCTCTTTTATGCCAATAATTGTGCTTAACAATGGAGACAGGGAAGAATAAGGGAGGAAAATAACAAACAAGCAGCTAACCAATATTTCATTTAAACCTGTGAAATGCTATGCAGTTACTGAGGAGTGATTTACTTCCAATTATGTAGTCACTTTTAGAGTAGGTGTGATGTGGTACTGAAGAATGTATGTTTTGTGGATTTAGGGTGGAGAGTTCTGTAAACGTTTATTAGGTTTACTTGTTCCAGGTCTGAGTTCAAGTCCTGGATATCCTTGTTAATTTTCTGTCTCGTTGATCTGTCTAATATTGGCAATGTGATGTTAAAGTCTCCCACTATTATTGTGTGGGAGTCTAAGTCTCTTTATAAGTCATTAAAAACTTGCCTCATGTATCTGGGTGCTCCTGTATTGGGTGTGTATATATTTAGGATCGTTAGCTCTTCTTGTTTCATTGATCCTTTTACCATTATGTAATGTCCTTCTTTGCCTCTTTTGATCTTTGTTGCTTTAAAGTCTATTTTATCAGATGCGAGAATTACAACTCCTGCTTTTTATTTATTTATTTATTTATTTTTTGCTCTCCCTTTGGTTGGTAAATCTTCCTCCATCCCTTTGAGTCTTTGTGTATCCTTGCATGTGAGATGGGTCTGGATGCTGCATACTGATGGGTTTTGGCTTTTTACCAATTTGCCTGTCTGTGTCTTTTGATTGGGGCATTTAGTCGATTTAAATTTAGGATTAATGTTAATAATGTGAGTTTAATACTGTCATTTAATGCTAGCTGGCTGTTTTGCCCATTAGTTGATGTAGATTCTTCATTATGTTGATGCTCTTTACCTTTTGGTATATTTTTGGAATGGCTGATACTGGTTGTTCCTTTCTATGTGTAGTGCTTCTTTCAGAAGCTCTTGTAAAGCAGGCCTGGTGGTGATGAAATCTCTGAGTACTTGCTTGTTCAAAAAAGATTTTATTTTCCTTCACTTATGAAGCTTAGTTTGGCTGGATGTGAAATTCTGGGTTGAAAGTTCTTTTCTTTAAGGATGTTGAATATTGGCCCCCACTCTCGTCTGGCTTGTAGGGTTTCTGCTGAGAGATCTGCTGTGAGTCTGATGGGCTTCCCTTTGTGGGTGACCTGACCTTTCTTTCTGGCTGCCCTGAGCATTTTCTCCTTCATTTCAACCCTGGTGAATCTGACGATTATGTGCCTTGGGTTGCTCTTCTTGAGGAATATCTTTGTGGTGTTCTCTGTATTACCTGGAGTTGAATATTGTCCTGCCTTGCTAGGTTGGGAAAGTTTTCCTGAATAATATCCTGAAGAATATTTTCCAGCTTGGATTCATTCTCTTCATCACATTCAGGTACACCTATCAAACATAAATTAGGTCTTTTCACATAGTCCCATATTTCTTGGAGACTTTGCTCATTCCTTTTTACCCTTTTTTCTCTAATCTTGTCTTCTCGTTTTATTTCATTGAGTTGGTCTTCGACCTCTGATATCCTTTCTTCTGCTTGGTCTATTCGACTGTTAAAACTTGTGCATACTTCACGAAGTTCTCGCATTGTGTTTTTCAGCTCCATTAATTCACTTATATTCCTCTCTAAATTGTCTATTCTTGTTAGCATTTTGTCAAACCTTTTTTCAAGGTTCTTAGTTTCTTTGCATTTGATTAGAACATGTTCTTTTAGCTCACAGAGATTTCTTATTATCCACCTTCTGAAGCCTGATTCTGACAATTCATCACACTCATTCTCCATCAGGCTTTGTTCCCTTACTGATGAGGAGCTGCCATCCCCTGAAGGAGGAGAGGCATTCTGATTTTGGGTGTTTTCAGCCTTTTTGTGCTGGTTTCTTCCCATCTCTGTGGATTTATCCACCTATCGTCTTTGTAATTGCTGACTTTCAGATTGGGACTCTGAGTGGACATCCAGCTTGTTGGTAATGATATTATTTCTGTTTCTTTGTTTTCCTTCGGCGGACGCCCCTCCCCCACAGAGCTGGACCTTCCTGGGTTCAGCTGTGCTTGCTGTGAAACTCTCAACCATCAGCATTTCCAATTGCTGGTTTTTTGTGGGGGTGGGACCAGCCGAGCCCAATCACCTGGCTCTCTGCCTCGTAGCCCCCTTTTTTTCCTTTTCTTAATTGAACGGTCGATTCTCTCCCAGGTGCCCCAGTCACCCACCAAAAAGGCGCCGGGATCTGTGCAATTTCCCCTGTGGCGACCGCACTGGACAAAACAGCGGCACTGAGATTCCTGGCGCCTCCTGCCCAGGAATCTCCCGGTCCACTCCCCACCTCAGCCCCGCCCCAATCAGCTGAATGGGCGACTCCGCCCTCCCAGAGCTCCAAACGCGAACCAAAAGGGCACGCAGTCCCCCACACTCCGCACTGAGAACTGCCGCTCCGGGATAGCAAAACAGCCGCGCAGGCCAGAAGAGTCACGCTGGCGACCCGTGGGGCTGGCTCCCCCACCGGGAATCCCCAGTCTGTGGGGAACAAAAATTCGTCTAGAAGTCCGGCATCCACCCACTCCCTGCCCCCACCGGGAGCTGCAATCCTGAGCTGCTGCCAGTTGGCCATCTTGGATCTCTCCCCACTCAGAAGTTTAAAACTTCACTAAAACATGGGGCACTCAGGTGACATGCTGCAAGGGTCGGCTTTTTGACTTTTAAGTTCAGAGGTGCATGCCCAGTTTTGTTACATGGGTAAGTTGTGTCATGGATTTTTGTTGTACAGATTATTTCATCAACCAGGTATCAAGCCTAGTACCTATTAGTTACTTTTTAAATCCTCTCCCTCCTCCCTTCCTTCACCCTCTGATAGTCTCCATCTATGTGTCCAGGTGTTGTCATCAGTTAGTTCCCACTTATAAGTGAGAACATGTGGTATTTGGTTTTCTTTTCCTACATTAGTTTGCTAAGGATAATGACCTAGTCATGACTAGGATAGAGCTCTATCCTAGTCTCTGCAAAGGATATGATCTCATTTTTTATGGCTGCATAGTATTCCAGGGTATGTAAGTATCACATTTTCTTTGTTCAGTCTATCACTGATGGGCATTTAGGTTGATTCCATGACTTTGCTGATGTTAATAGTGCTGCAGTGAACATACAAATGCATGTGTCTTTATAACAGAATGCCATATGTTGGGGGTATATACATACTAACGGGATTGCTAGGTCTAATGGTATTTCTGTCTTAGATCTTCAATGAATTGCCAAACTGTCTTCCACAGTGGTTGAACTAATTTACACTCCCACCAACAGTGTATAAGCATTTCGTTTTCTCCACAGCCTTGCAAGCAACTGTTATTTTTAACTTTTTAACAATAGCAATTCTGACTGGTGTGAGATGGTATCATGTTGTGGTTTTGATTTGTATTTCTGTAATGATCAGTGATGTTGAGCTTTTTTTCACATGATTGTTGGCCACATGTGTGTGTTTTTTTGAAAAGTGTCTGTTTATGTCCTTTGCCCACTTTTAGTGGGGTTGTTTATTTAAAACTATAAAAACTCTGGAAGACAACCTAGGCAATACCATTCAGCATATAGGCATGAGCAAAGATTTCATGATGAAGATGCCAAAAGCAATTCCAACAAAAGCAAAAATTGACAAATGGGATCTAATTAAAGAGCCTCTGAACAGCAAAATAAACTATCAACAGACAGTTGACAGTGAATAAACAGGCTTGAGTTAGACAACCCACAGAATCAGAGAAAATTGTTGCAAAATATGTATCTGACAAAGATCTATTATGAAGCATCTATGAAGACCTTAAACAAATTTACAAGGCTCACATTGTAAGAGCTCAGCTGTTCTATTCCTACTGTAATGGATACTTTAGCCCTGTCTTTAAAAACATGAAAATAAGCCTCAAAAGGATGGAACTGATCTTCCAGTAAACTCAAATATCTGCCAGAAAGAAAAATCTCAACAATTTTTAAAATAAGAAAACCCAAGTCAACTTGTCCTCAACAATTTAGTGTCCGTAATGTCCAGATACAATAAAAATTACTAGGCATACAAAGAAACAGAAAAATTTAATGATAATAAGAAAACATACAATTTATGGAAGGCAAATCTGAGTTCATGCAGATGTTCACATTAGAAGACAAAGACTTTAAAATCACTATTATAAATAAGTTCAAGAATGTAAAATACAATTCTATTAAAAGGAATAAGCAGATATGGAATCTCAACAGAGAATTGAAATGTATAAAAAATTAAATTAAAACTCTAGTAATGAAAATTATATCTGAAATTAAAAATTTACTGCAAGAATTAAAGATTGGAGATAGCAGAAGAACATTCAGTAAACCTAAAGATAGAGAAATAGGAATCATCCAACATAAAGAACCCTTGAGTTTTTTACATATCAATTTATAATACATTCCATTAAACCAAAGCCATATCTAGAAAGCTCTTTTGTATTCCTTATGCTCTTTGTGTGACTATCATGGGATATCTTTAAATTCTTAGAAGCTTTATTGTTTAAAAAAAATTTTTTTTTTTTTTTTTGAGACTCTTGCTTCATCTCCCATGCTGGAGTACAGTGTCAAGATCTGGCTCACTGCAGCCTTGGCCTCCTAGCCTCAACCAATCCCCCCACCTCAGCCTGCTGAGTGGCTGGGACTACGAGTATGAGCCCTCAGGCATGGCTAATTTTTGTACTTTTTGTAGAGATGGTGTTTCACCATGTCGCTCATGGTCTCCTGGGCTCAAGCAATCTGCCTGCCTCAGCCTCCCAAAGTGCTGGAATTACAGGAGTGAGCCATCTTACCTGGCCAAAAGATAATCTTTAAAGCCACAGATTTTAGGTTTTGTTACATCAGTGCCCATTTCTAAAACCAAAGTGTAATTTGGATAACTGTTGCTATATAACAAGCCATCATAAAACTAATTGCATTAATAAAACAATTACCATATCCATTAGTTTTTCTGGGTCAAGAATTTGGAAAGGCTTAGCTGAGTGGTTCTGGTTTGTACTCTTTAATGGAGTTATAATCAACAATTCCTGGCGTTTTAACAGTAAGAATCTGGCTGGCATGTCTCCCTTTATGTAACCTCAGGTTTCTCTGAGGGATTCTTTTCATGGGTAGTTTGGGCTTGTTCAGGGCCTCAAGTGCATATGAAAACAAACAAAGATGAAATTGCATTACATTTTTATACCTAGCTTCAGAAGTTATATGGAATTAGTTCAAGTATTTTATTGGTTGAAATGTGAGAAAGCCTTACTAAGTTTTAAAAGGAGAGCACAAAGATTGTACTTCTCAGTGATAGTAGTGTCAAAGTCACATATGTAAGGAGCTGTAGCATGGGAGGTATTGTGGATATCACTATAAAACACAATCAGCCACAACTAAACTTTATATAATCTTTTACTTTTCATAAAAGAGACTTATGCAAATCAGCGTGGAGGGCAAATAGTGCAGGAACAACTTGATATCTACATGGAAAAAAATGAACCTCAGTGTTTATATCATACACAGAAAAATGATTCAAAATGGATCATAGACCAAAAAGTGAAAGCTGAAATTCTAAAGCTTCTAGAATATAACATGGAATAATATCTTTGGAACCTCAGAGTAAGCAAAAATATCTTAGGACACAAAAACAAATTTCCATAAATACTTTTTAAACTAGATTATCAGCAAAAGTAAGACAAAGTCTGTTAACCAATGACATCATTAAGAAGAGGAATAGGTAAGCTACAAAATATTCACAAAACATATCTGAGCAAAGACTTGAATACAGAATACATACATGCATACATACATATATATAAAATAATTTATATGTATGTACGTACATGTATTTATATATGTATATAAATATATAAATATGCGTATACATGTATATAAATATATACATATATAAAAATTGTTTTATATATATCTTTCTTTGAAACAAAGATAAAAAAATAAGTTTATATAGGTTAAAGTTCTTATTCAGACACTTCACAAACATAGACATGACCAATAACCACATACAAATACTGGACCTCATAAGTCATTGGGTAAATACAAATTAATATTACAATGAAATACTCTTATGTATCCGTTGGAATAGCTAAAAATATGAAACACTGACTAGATCAAACTTTGGCAAATCTGTGGAACAATTTGAGCTCACAGACATTGCTAATGCGAGAGTTAAGTTGGAAAAATTTTTGGCAGTTGCTTATACTATTAAACATGCACTTACCATTCATTTGAAGCTCCAGAACTGGTAAAACTAATCCATGGTTTAAAAATATTAGAACAGTTGTCTTTCTTGTGGGGGGCAGAGAGGATTGACTGAGAGGGGCATGAGAGGAAATTTTCTGGGAGTATAGAAGTGTTTTCTATCTTGATAGGGTTGTTGAATACCCAAATGTACAGATGTGTCAAAACTCATTAAATTGCGTAAGGTATGTCCATTTGCCTATATATAAAATTGCCTAAAAAAGAAAAGGAGTAGAAAGTAAATATCAAAAGCTAAACAATTAAAAAAGGATATGGAAAGTTTGAAGTAAAGGGATTGAAGACATACAAAGGGAAACTCTGGTTTCTTACAGTAAATATCACAAAAACTGCATTGACAAATGTGGATAATGCAAAAAAAAAAAAATCACACTTGCAAATAAATTTTAATAATTGATATTATTCACTGCAGATTCATAATGAGCAAAACATTGGCATAAGGACTGTATGTGAATTATCTCATTCCCATGCTGTGAGATGGGTATTATCATCTCTTTCCTATGTATAAGAAATTGAGCAATTTGCCAAGGTCACAAATTTAGTTCATGGCTCAACTCCTGGATCAATCCCAGGGTACTTAGAGCCTGAGATTCTAACCCTGCCTCTCTCACTGTAAACAAAGTATTTTTTTCCTGAGGCACTTACCTGTCATAGTGAATAAATTTACAGAAACATCATGCAGATATGTGACTGAAACTGATTATGTGATTTTCAATTGTCAACATTAAATGGGGTTGAAGAAGATTACATGTACTCTTTAAAATCACTGGGAAGTCAAAAGAGATTATTTGATTTTTGTGGGATTTTATGCCCTTTGCTAAACTTACTTTTTTTAAGTCAATTGTGATAACTTGTCTTCATAATCAAATTTCATAGAAGAGTGATTCTCAATATTAACTCAAATGTATAAATTATCATCTGAAACTAACAGCTTGTGTTAATGTATGTTTTTGGCCTTACAGCCAACTCTATAAGAATTAATAATCTTCTTTTATTTATCTTTCTCTAAATTTTCATTCCTTCAGCACCTTGTTCTTATATATAAGGAGAATTGATACATTTCTCTTAGATTAAGTGCAAAAAGGTCTACTCTTTTGATGCTTCTTTTATTCAGTATTTGTTTCAAATTTATAATTTTTTCAGATGTTTTACAATGTCTACATATCAAAGGCTGGTAATCAGTAGCAGAGACTGAATGCAGGACAGAAATCCTAGATATCTTCCAACACACCCTCAGCACACGCTTCCCAACCAGCTCACCAACACTCCTATTAGTCATTTCTAGGTTGTATGCTAATAATAGAGTAGTCAACTTTGCTAAGAGAATTATTGATAATCCTTTCCTGCTCACAACACGTGTCTTCTCAACCATTTTATGGAATGTAGGGTCTTCATTTTAGAAATCATCAGTTGTTCAACCCTATGAAGCATATATTTCCCATTGACTTCCAAGAATTTCAAGTTTTTCTATCCACCTCTTCTTTATAAAGTCAAGTACTTTAGAAGGAAGGTAGCTCAAATCCTGACATACCACCTTTTAAAAGTTGCCTATTCCTGAATTTTAAAAACCTATGACACAAAAATTACTGTTAATTTCGTGTTACGGTGGGGGAAATTGCTTATCTACCACATTCCTGCTTCTGAGATAAGAATCACAACATTGCCTTGGCATTTTCTGTTTTTCTCTCGTGACCACTTATTGACTTGAGATCAGCTGGTACTATCCTTTGCTTAGACAGTATTGAAAGTCTGAAATGCTGTGCTCGCACACTAACACACTGGTATTAAGCGAGGTTAAAAATAATCAGCCAAAATAAAAAAAAAAATGATTTTGGTCTTAAAAATAATTAACTTTTATGAGCATAAAATCAGCTTTGCTTTTGATAATTCATGACCTCTCATTGTAAACCAAAGATGCAGGCAAGCAGGCAATATCTCTGGTAGTAGAGTTAGCTGCTTGGAAAAGCTGCAAGAAAATATTGAGGAATTATTTTTTTCTTTTTTTTGAGATGGAGTCTTGCTCTATTGCCAGGCTGGAGTTCAGTGGCGCAATCAGCTCACTGCACACTCCACCTCTGGGTTCAAGCAATTCTCCTGCCTCAGCCTCCTGGGTAGCTGGGACTACAGGTGTGTGCTACCACACCCAGCTAATTTTTGTATTTTTAGTAACGTTGGGGTTTCACCATGTTGGCCAGGCTAGTCTCAATCTCTTGATCTCGTGATCTGCCCGCCTTGGCCCACCTTGGCCTCCCAAAGTGCTGGTATTACAGGCATGAGCCACCAGCCTATTGAGGGATTCTTTAAAGGATTTCTTAAAGAACAATAGAGTTGTAACAACCATTTTATCCAAAGAATGCTCTTTAATAAAGACTTAGCTTAAAACCTCTGAATCCATAGGAGCTTGCTTCTTTGGTTCTATTGTTATACAAAGAAATTTCCCTTCAGTTCATGTTGTGAATTCTTGCATATTTATGCCTACCGATATTTTTTCTTGTATAATAAGTAAGGAATCATGGAGGTCAGAATGCTCTATACTTCCAGATTTCGTATTATATGATTATTACATAAATATTGCCCTGCAAATTGGGCTTCTCATAGTGACTTCTACAGCTTATGCTGCAATTGTAAAAATAATTTTTGAGAGATGATCTTCCTAAATTGGACAATAATGTAAATATTTTCTATCTCACAAACATCACTAAGGTCTTTGAATGTGTTGGGGATATTTATTCTCAGACATCACTGGTGTCTGTAACATTATTTGTTTGGAAAACACCAGAAGATGAGATAGGTGTAAGTCTTCAGCAAGGAAAATAACTCATTGAATATTTACCATATATTCACCCATTCTACAAATATGTAATAAGGAATCACTGTTTACCAGGTATTTGTTTTACATAAAAGTCACTGTCTCATTTGAACTTATTTTTCAGTTAGGGAGACAAACAGTAAACAAGGAAACAAATAGGTGAATATTATTTCAAATACTAGGTTATATGTCCTATTAAAACTACAAAGCCGGAGAATGACTGGGCCCAGGTATGCTATTCAGACTTTATCATGTATAAGTCTCACAACAATGTTTTCATACCCATTGTTTTCATATCTATTTTATAGATGAGATATATGAGGTTTAGAATCTAAATCTCCTGCCCAAAAGCAAAAAGCTATTAAATAGCAGAAACAAGTTGTGTGCGTGCATGTGTCTAGTTCAAAGCCCATGTTATTGTCAACTCACCATGCCCTTGAGGAAAACATTACATTTTCAAGAGCATAAATTCAAAATATAAAAAAATATAAGTTTTCACCATTATTTGGCAGCAAATTATTTTCAATAACTTCTAGTAGTAGTAATTACATTTTACATCTCCACAATTTCTTACATGTGTTTTCAATGACAAGAAAAACTTCAAATTTTCCTTTTGAATTTTTATCTACCTATTTTACAAATAGGGGTTAATTTACCTGATAGAATGGTTTTTTTGTTTTGTCAGAATCTTCTCAAAAATGAGTGGGTAAGGCTATATATTTTTCTACATTGACAAATTATTTAGCTGTGAAATTTAGCATGTATCTCAAGTAGAGATTTCAGTTATTTGACTCATCTAACTTGTTTGATTTGACTTGCCTAATAATATATATGTTATCTGGATTCAGTACGATATAGCAGTGAATTGTTTGCAAGAAAAAAGTGAGAATCACTATGGAGAAAAATGAATCAAGAAAGGGAGCGCAGTAGTTGTGGGAGTGTAGTAATCAAATATTGTGGTCAGGAAAGCACTCACTGAGAGAATGATTTTCACAAGTGCTTAAGCAAGTCATGCAGATATCTGGAATATTGTTTTTGCAGAAAGAATATCAAGTGCAAAGGCCCTGGAGTGAAAGTGTGTCTGGCATGTTTAAGGATCCTAAGGAGGATGGTATGGCTTAACAAACTGTGGGATAGGAGAAAGAAGAAATTGACTAAATAGAGAATTAACAGAAGGGAGGAGGGATTAGATCTACTGCTGGCATTTAGTCTGAGTATTATGGGATTCCACTGAAGAATTTCAGGCACAGTCTGACATGATCCGACTGTCAGAATAATAGAATCATTCTGATTTCTGTGCTGAGAATATACAGGAAGAAAGAGATAGAGAAATAGGGAGCCAAGTCTCAGGCTGTTGTAATAATCCATGTGAGAATTAATGGTCTGTAGTGCAAAGTGATAGGTGTGCAGAGGCAGGAGAAGAGAATACTACAATACAGCCAACAGAATTTGCAGATGAGCTGAATACAAAGTAAGAGAGAAGTCAAATGTGACTCCATAGTTTTTGTGGGTTTTTTTTTTTTTTTTCCTGGTCTTCAGGTGGAGTTACCATTAATCAAAGTGGGAAATATTGTGGAAGAAGTAGTTTTGTGGAAAAGAGCATATGGACATACTCTGTTTGAGAAGGCTCTTAGATATCTAAGTGAGATGCCAAGGAGGCATTTGAGTACATACATAACCCTGAAGTTCACGGAGATGTCAATTGGAGATATGCATTTTGTCATTAACATACAGACATGTTTAAATCTACAAGACTGTAACATAATTAAGGGATGAAGCAGAATTCAAAAAATTGACTTCTGCTATACTATCAAGTCAGGAGATTGGAGAAAGGAATAATTAATTACAAAGTGAACTGGAAACAAATGTCCACATATATGGGAGAAAAATTAGGAGTTATAGTATAGAAGATGTTAAATGAAAAAAGTAAAAGGCAAAAGATATCAGTGGTGTCAAATTCAGCTAATGCATCTAGAAAGATGACAACTAAAAAATAACATTAAATTTAAGTGAGCTCATTGTTGACTTTGATAAAAGCAGTGTCTGAGTGTGCCAGCCAAAGCCTGATTAGGGTGGATTATTGAGAGTATGGGACTGGAGACATTGACTATAGATAATTCTCTTAAGGATATTTTTGATAATTGCCACATAGGCATTAGCTGGAGGAGCAAAGAAATCAAGAGACTCTTTTAGATCCAAGAAATAACAATATGTTTATCTTTTAATTGAAATAATCTAGGAGAAGAATAATCGATGATACAGGAGACATGCAGATAATCTACATGTTTCTATGTATCGAATAAAGTATTGATGAGATTATTTTTTCTAAAAATGGTATATTTAGAACATGTATTAATAAAATTGGCTTATTTTGCATTATATATATATATATATATAATCAGTTGCAACTGTTGTCTAGAAGGGAAGCTAGGTTAAACATAAAAAAGAGTTCAAGAAGGAATATGTTTAAGTGTGATATAATGATATGGGCTGTAGGCACTATATATGTTTAGAAGATTAATATACAAATATTTGAAAACAAAAACCCAGAAAGATTAAATAATAACCCTAGGGTCACATAAGTAGATAATTAAAAAGAAACACTGATATTTGGATCTATGCTCACTGTTTTTTAGTTCAATACTGTTTTTACTAATAATATAACTTACCTGTATGCAACTCCTTTGTTTAATAATAATTAAAATCTGATTAACATTGCATATCGAACATAGTTCTAAACAGTGTTGGTCTATGGAGCTTCACAGAGTGGTGGAAGTTACCCAATAATATAAGGTAATATATGATACAGTATTGCCATACAAACATACATGAAGCCTTCCTGGAATTAAGAAGATAGTTAAACTCACTATGGGCTACAGTGATCATATATGAACTCCTAGCAGGTAAAAGAGAGCTGGGCTTTGAGGAACTTTGATTGTGTCTTTGTTTTTGCATAAATGTGGGAATAACTTTAGAAACGACATAGTTTATCTAAAGGCATGTTTGGCTGAGATGAAGTCCAATCAACTATCTTTTGGTGAAAAATACTCTTTTTGAATAGATCTTGTATGCAATTGGTTTACTATTCTCTAAATTATTGAGGAGATAAAAGTTTATGTACAACTTCTCATTTCATAATTCAACTTCCCTAAATCTGGCACTAATTTCTGGAGCTTTATGTAAGGCATTTTCACAGTGAGACTTTTCAGTACATGTGTATAAATATAAATTCAGTTACAGTTTTAAAAATAATGTCATTGGGTCTTTTTTGAACTGAAGATTTGACAAACACTTCTCTCGTTTCTTAAGAACTAGTACTATACAATTTGCATTTTTGTAAGAATCCTTTAAACATACTGCTTTAATCCTACTAATTCAAAAGAGGGATAAATTAGAACAAAAGTGGTTTTTACTTATAAAGATCATTAAGGGGTTTATTTGACTAAAGCCAGTGAGCCAGATATAATTTGGAAATTAAGATAAATATTTCAGTAATCCCGATGGAATAGTGAAGTGGAAGAAGCAATAGAAGTGAACTGGTCTGTTGGAATATTCAGTGGAAATATAAGTAGAGATCTTTTGAAAAGTAGTCTTGTCTATCTAAGTAATGCTAAACATTAAAATATAAAATATAGCTATAATGGATGACGGGGCTTAGAATTAGAATATAAAGATAGGATGGAGCTCTTCCTGTACACGAACTGTCTATGCACCATTAGAATAATTGTCTTTCTGAGTCTAGGTTTTCTTGTTTGGAAATAAAGTTCTTCTTGGCGATCAAATTAAATAATGAATGGGAAAGTTCCTCAGATGTTACGAACCACACAATGGAGGTTGTGACAGATTTCAAAGACAGACCATATACATTTTTAAATTAATTGAAATCATATATAAAGAAAACTTAAGGTCTTTAAAAATATAATTGTAGTTAAGCATCTTGGGTAGAAATTTTGCTACCACTGATAACAGCAAAGATGTCTGAAATGAAAGTCTACAATGGATCCTCATCTTGGCACCTTTTTTCCAAGTAAATGCTTATTAAATTAATGTACTTCACTTCTTTGTATGAAAAAAGCTGAGGGGGAAAAAGCGTATATATCATTGGTTTAAGCAGGTCATTTATCACTTCTAGCAATTAAGGAATAATATAAGCTAGTTAGGGATATACACACTTGACCAATTTAGAATTGTAAAAGGAAAAAAAAAAATACTTTGGCCACCTTGCATAAATTAACGCACACCATGAGGCAAAGGTTTGAGAGAAACACTAGAGTGAGGAAGAATGAAGGAATTCAGTTCTTTAATGCAGGCAAGCCAAGAATAATAGGGCCACAGTGTGTTTTAAACCTTTCTACCCCAGGTATGGTTCAAGCTGCAGTAGTATCGGCAAAATCCGAAAGCTTGTTTGAAATGCAGAATCTCAGACATGCTTCCTGACCTCTAAATAAAAATATCTGTATTTTAACAAAAATCCTAGAATGCATGTTACATCCTGAAAAGTAATGCTCTAGAGATCCCACCATACATGTGAGCATATAGAGATAACAAAAGGAACCCCTTGTGACTGCAAAACATTATTACAAAATTGAGTCTCTAAATAGCACATTAACTTCTCTAAATTATTAATAAGACTGTAATAAATCCTGATTTAGATAGAAGGTAGATAAACCACAGCAAACAAGAATCATTAATTTAAAATATTGTTAGTTAAAAATTTATTAGACTTATCTCTAAGAAGTGGTGTTGAAATACAGCAATGATTTAGATACTATTCTTATCTTCAAGGGCTTCCAGTGTTTTTAAGGGACAAAATATATCCACAAAATAACTGCAAAAAGACCAGTGCCATAGTATAAATAAAGCCAAATGTTTAAAAGAATTTAGGAGAGTTTGGATGTGACATTGAACTTTGAGCATTGGAGGAAATTTAAAATTTATTAGACGAAGCATATGTTGGTATTGGAGAATTTTTATCGTGACAGTGACCTAATTTAATTGTGATTGGGGAAAATGAAATAGGCAGCATCAGGTGGGAGAGATCAGTGGGAGAGGCAGTGTAGCAAAAGACAATTTATGAATGTGTTAGGGTAATTTAGAGAAGTAGTAATATGTCTGTCAAAGGGAATAAATATTCAAGAAGGGAGAATAAAAAATTTGCTTGATAGAACGTTTAAGGCTTTAAATTTAGCTGCATGTTGTGTGAGGGAAGTTAAACAGACAGAGAGATGGATTATGTAAATGGGATAAAGAAGAGTAAGGAAGAAAAAGTAAAAGTAATTCAGAAATATTGAGACTGGGTCTAGATCATCTCATTGAAGTCATTCATATCAATGAGATCAGATGATTGGAGGAAAAATTGACAATACCTAGCAGGCTGTGGCAAATTCTAAATTGGAACACTTGGGAGAGATGACGGGGTTGTACGTGTCTATTTTGAAGTCATCAGCAGAGAACTAACATTTTATGAGAGAGGAACTGTGAAAGGGAAATGATGTATAAATGGAATGCATTATTTCATTGCTTATACCCACTAAAAACTACCTGAAATTAAGGAGAACAATATTCTTTGATATTTTTAAATCTCCGTCTTGAACATATATGTGCAAGTTCTGATGCAAATTCTCTGCCATCTCTATCAGCATAATACTCCTTGGGCAAGTGATTAAATAACTTTCGTCCAGAGAAAAATCTCACAGATGATTGATGTTTATTTGTTCTAGGTCAAAAGTCAAACTGAAATTTTTCTGAATCTATGAAAAATCAATTTTAGATAAAATGTCACATTCACTGCCCAGTATGATCAACTGTGTGTGTGTGTGTGTGTGTGTGTGTGTGTGTGTGTGTGTATGTATTCTGGCAAATTATTTTAAATTTCATAATAGCAAGAGAGAGGATATGATTTGAACAGCTTCCAAGAAAAACAGAAGGTACATTCGAAGGCTTGGAAATACAAATAGTGATATGGTTTGACTGTGTCCCCACCCAAATCTCACAATCCCCACTTGTCCTGTGAGGGTCCTGTTGGGAGTTATTTGAATCATGGGTCAGTTTCCCCCATGCTGTTCTCCTAATAGTGAGTTGTCATGAGATCTGATGGTTTTATAAGCATCTGGCATTTCCCCTGCTTGCACTAATTCTCCATCCTGCTGCCCTGTGAAGAGGGGGTTTCCACCATAATTGTAAATTTCCTGAGGCCTCCCAGCCATGCAAAGCTGTGAGTCAATTAAACTAGTTTTTCTTTATAAATTACCCAGTCTCAAGTATTTCTTCATAGCAGCGTGAGAACAGACTAATACACCTGGCATGAGATATCTCAACTGTGACTTTGGTCAGAATTAAAAGTTTCACATATGCCTTTTAGCATTTTTTTAATATATGTATACTTTAATAGAATTAATTTTATAAAACAATATTATTATAAAATAATGTTATCTGTTTTATATCACACACGTAACTTTTTGCTTTATTCCTTAATTTGTAGTGATCTTAGCTTCAGGAATTACATGCTCTTGTCATGTTGTCATATTTGTCCATTATTCCGAGTCAGTAATACATGTTGTATTAAGACCTTCTCAGGTATTTTACATTAAATTTACATACTTGATTGAAACAAATACGAAATACTTGTGACATGGTGTTTAATTTTAAATATTCTTTAAAACTTGAAGAAGGGAAAATTCTGAATACCTTGAAGGTAGCTATGAAAACAATTGTCAAAGTAGTATCAATCTTGCTCAGAATGATACTCTCAACTTTTTATCAGGAGGTTTATTCTATTGTAACATTGCTTTTCTGGAAATGTACTAGATATTTATAACGCTAACCGTTATTACAGGTCAATAAGAAAAAAGATCACAGCAAAGCTTTTGAAAATTTAAAAGGACTCATTCAAAGTAAAAATTACTCCTTAAGTCATAAATCTCACAATAATGGATTATATAAAACATCCACTATTGAAATCTGGCCAAATAAGAACAAAATGTGATTTAAAAGTATGGATGTGTCAGAAATGTGACTGTGTATAATTGCCACACTCCCACTCCACATCCTGTCTTGGCAAGAACACGGACCCTATGATACAATAGGCTTAATTGATTTCTAATTTATGTTTCCCTATGTGACATCATCTGATTTATTATTGACATAGATAGTGTTCTAAGACCTAAGGAACAGAATGATCTCTAACGTTCCATCACAGAAGAGCAAGAGAATTTGATTTTTGTTCTTTTTGACTTAAACTTGCATTTGCAAGAAGATAATGGTTAGCGTGGATAGCATAATGATTTCTAAGAGAGTGTAATGATAACATAATGTACACATGCAATTTTGAAGTACTTTTTGTAGGGCTTCTAGGTTTAACATTTTTTCTTTATATGCTTTGAATGATTAGCTTTGGAAACTAAATGAACACAGCAGAGAAGCATTGGTATTTTTGTGTTGGTAGAGATGAATTATGAATTATCTTGATAATCAGAATGTTTTCATACGATCTGAAGCCTCAGAACACATGTTGGAAGTCAGCTGATGCCAAGTTATGATGAGTTAATTTTCCTAGTGTTAAATATAAGGGAGAATCTGTGCCTTGCCTTGGACAAAAAGATGTAGTATTTCTGGAATTTTATGGGAAGAAACTTTGAAGGCACTCCACAGAAGTGATCCTGTGATACTAGGTCAGCATAAAAAGTCCTGAGACTTTAGAGGTCAGGGGAGAAATGCTGAATTTAGGGGGAAGGCAGAAGTAGAAAGGATGCTGAAAGGCTTAAAGAGAAACTTCTTTACTTAGACAGCTTTGTAGAGAATATATCGGAGATCTGACTATACTAAAGAAACCTGAGAATAGACCTACTGATAAAACTGCTATTTCCTGAAGGAAAAAGAAAAGTGCTTAGGGTAAGAATTTGTGCTGGATATCCTGAGATGGCAGGGAAAGCTGACTATATTTTGATCTGTATCTATTTTTAATTGTAAAGTTTCTCTGCTGAGGAATTTTACTCCTTAGATTGGAATTTAAGTTTCTCCAAAGCTGATTTTCTTTTTACTCCCATTAATTTCTGTCTTTCATAATATTGCTTTCCTTATTTGTTTTAAAAAAACCTTCCAGTTAAAATTAATTTATTTATTTTTTTAGCTATGTAGTCTTCTCGTGAGAGAAACTGACAGCTCCACCCAGTTCGGGAACTCTGGCAATAAATGCAGGATTTCAAGGTTATAGTATCCTGCTCATTTAACATTCAAATACTGAGGAAGTCTGTGTTGCTTAATCCTAAATTTATTAGATTCAATATGACTCACCACTCCCTTCCTTTCTGGGGTGAAGCGGAAGAATATAGACCATCGGGTCAAATGTTTCTTCAGGCTGAATGAACAATTGTATTAAGGGACACTAAAAGGGAGATACAAAGAATTATTTTTAGAACAAAAGTATTTCAAATAAGAGCAGAGATTACCTAATCCTTAGCCTTCCCCTCAAATAGGGGAGCATGTGGCTGTCAATTAGGAGATTCATTGTTTTTGGGCTCCACCACTGAGAGTAAGTCGATAATCTGAAGCCTGCTTAACCATTCTGCACTTCACCGAATTGGTAACATATGAGTCAAACAGAAGTACTGGTAAGATAATTCTTTAACTCTAATTGCTTTATACTGCATTTCTGTTCTTCCCAAAGGTTAGACACTACCTGCTCCTAGGAACCAGGGCAGCAATCAGGAGGAAATAGGTGAGGCTGCGTGTGGTGGCTCACGCCTGTAATCCCAGCACTTTGAGAGGTCAGGGTGGGTGGATCACTTGAGGACAGGAGTTCGAGAACAGCCTGGCCAACATGACAAAAACCCATCTCTACCAAAAATACAAAATTTAGCCAGGTGTGGTGGCACACACGTTTAGTCCCAGCTACTTGAGAGAATGAGGCAGGAGAATCGCTTGAACCCAGGAAAGAGAGATTGCAGTGAGCTGAGATCACACCACTGCACTCCAGCCTGGGCGATAGAGTGAGACTCTGTCTCAAAAAGAAAAACAGGTGAATGATAGTTTGTTATTTGACATACACCTAATTTTACCAAAATTAATAAGATTTTAATGCCATAGAACTCATTTGTTTTCTCTACCTACACTTAGAGATGAGAAAACTGAGTTAGTATTATTAGGCTTGCTAAAGGAAATGAAGATAAAAAAGATATTTCCATTTTACTATTAAAGATATTTAATGGCTACTACTTTAAGTACGGTTGTCTTTTGTCACAAGTGTATTTTCATTTTTGTTGTGGATGAGTATTTCCTCTCCACTAAGCTGTGAGTTCCATGAGGACAGGAGTGTGTCAAACTTGTAATCAGTGTCTTCCCAGCACGTGCAGATACCTGGTGTTCTTAGGTGTGACATTAGCCTGCAAATATCACATTTTAGGAGGGTAGTGACTCATTTTGTTTCACTGGCAATGAGAAATTATTTTAGATATGATTATCGACTACATGTGGAAAACATAATTTTACCTGTGACTTCTGGTAAGACATCAAGAGGTGTTAATAAAGACAAGTGCAGAAACTCTTTAAAAACTGTAGACATACATACAAATGTGAAAATTTCACGTTGTTTATAGGAAATTGGATCCTCAGAACCATTCCATTGTCCCATGGTGGTTTAGTGATAATGGCTGAAGAACATCTTCTCTGTGTCATCTGTCCATCATAATCCATAATATGCAATGGTTTCTATATTTAAACAAGTAGATAAATGAAAAATCGTGTTCTTGCTTCATTAATTTTAGAAATAATGAGATTATAGATTTTTCCAAGAGTGTGTTGCTAGCACAAAAGTGGGAATTTGAACATCTGGGTAATTAAGATTACACACTGGGAACAAGGTAATAGGAGAATGCACTGCTAAACAGAACAGTGAGAAGGAAGAATTATGGTGGTTTAGGTCAAAGGTTTAGGGAGGTAGAACAAAGGAGTCATTTAGGACATAGAGGTAAGTGCTGCTGACATCCCACAGAAGGGTGGGGCTGTTTAACCAAGTACAGAGCTGGTCTCCTCTCAATGGCACGTGTGAAGCAACACACCCTTTTACACAAGGGAAATAATAAAAAACAAAGTTCCTATCCAAAAAGCTTTAAAAGTATAGACAGTCTCAAAAATCACATGCCCAAGAATTTTCAGTTTAGGATAATTTTTTTTAAAGCTCTGAAGTATATTGTCAAATTATTAATCTTCAACTTTGATGAGTTTGAACCCAGCAGAATCAGCACCCATTTCTGATTTACAAAATGCAGGGAGAGCCTTAACTTCATGTGTTAAGATACAGGCTCTAAAGTTACTATTTTGTTTTGTTTTGTTTTGGTTGATAATCCTGTGGAAACAGAAAAGACTTTGCTTGATTTGGCAGAAATGCAAGAAAGATAAGCTGATTGGAAAAGAGAACCTGTTCCAATCCCTGTCCCAAAGTCTTTTCATAATGTGTGCATCAGCCTAAGAAATTTTCATATGTAATGCCTAAGTGTGATTATTTAATTTGGCTACAACGAATTGTTGAAGGATGTTTAATCATTTTACTGCTAGCATTGTCACAGGGCAATATTAAATCATTTGGAAATGATAATACCCCAGGTTAGTCACTATTTTTTCAGCTGTTTTTTCTTGTCAAGTTGGTTTCAAACTAAATCCCATAGAATTGGTTATGATGAAAGAAAATGCAGCAAATGACTGTCAACTGTATATTTCTTTTCTCACTGTGTAACTAAAGACAAAAAATGACATACACAGCTCTTAACCATCTTCTTCCTCTCATTGCCATAATCAGGGACTCACCATGTTTCAGAGCCTTCTGGATAGTGTTCCTGACCTCACCTTTCCCCATTCTCAATCCGTGTTGAATTCTTTAGCCAGACTTATCTTTGTAACACTCAGCTATGGTTTTTGCCACTTTTCTGAGTAAAACATTTTAGTAGCTTCCAATCATCTACATTATAACCAAATTCTTCAGCTTGCCGTCTTAGCCTGTAATCATCTAGATGCTGGCTTTATGTCTAGTCTCACTTCTTTCCACCCATGTATTTCCTATTTTTCAGCGCAGCAAATTTTTTCAGTTCTACAAATATTTATTAAGCACTGAATTTGTCTCAGATTATGAGCTAGGTGCTGGAAATTCAAAGATAACATGGTCTTTACCCTGATGGAGGTCACTCTCTAGGGTAGGAGACATATTAAAAGTGTAGTATGTACGTGTAACCTAAGGTAACATGTGCCCTGTACAGCCAGCCTAGTGTCATTCTACCTGGAACAAATTTTTCTTTATGTTTCTTCTCGAAATTATATCTGTCTTTCAAGGCTGTGATCAAATGTCACCTCCTTTTAGAAGGTGATGTATAATTATTTATTTTAAAGAATTAACATATATACTTGTATTAGAATTTATTTCACAGATGTTGTGTTTTATATACATATTTGTTCCCACACTGATCTCTGAGCCCCTTGCAAACAAGGCTCACTAATCCCACAACCTTAACATCATACTCAACACTTAACACACACTAAATGCTTATAAATATTTGTGGATTTAATAGAATATTAATATTATTCCATCATCATGAAAAATGCAGAGATGGTGTCTCATCTTACTAATTCTGATTTAATGGAATATAAGATAAATACTTTTTAAATATATCTTATTTGGCCCAAGGCAGAATTTAATAATCATACTCAAAATAATATTTACTGACTTTTCCTATCTACCAGGCATGGTTCTAAGAACTTTATATAAATTACCTATTTGAATCATCAAGAGATGAGTTGAGAAATATCATGATTTCCTTCTTATACATTTTGTATAGACTTTTGAAAATACATCATTGTCACTATAATGGCTGATAGCTCCATAGCACTTACTATGTGCCAGACACTGTTCATAATGCTGATCACATATTAACTCATTTATTCCTCACACCAACATGCTTATTACATTGTTTCTGTTTTTATCCTCACTTTATAGATCAGAAAACTGAGGCAAAGAGAGGTTAAGTGACTCATTCTAGATTACACAGCCAATGAGTTATGAGGCCAGGATAATGCCCTGGTGGCCTTGACCTAAAGCTCATACTCTTACTCATTATGAAAAGTAATATTTCATTTTGTAATTAACAATGTAATGCAAATTTAAAAATAATTGAATATTATTCATAGGCACTTGAAACAATAAGGATTTAGATTATATAAACTACTTCCTCTACTAGTTGGATCAAAATAAACTCCCGGGAATGATATTACGTACTTTTGATTTTGCCAATTTCAGTCTTTGTTAAATAAGGGAAATTGTATGGAAGACACAGAATTGCCTGATTGAATTAAGGTTTCTGTGAAATGTATTTTCTTGTTAAGGCTTTTGATTATATTTGTTTAGCTTTTGTCTTGGTTCCATTCTTCTCAGTTCTACTTTACACTCAGTATGGCATGTTTGTTGGATATGATCCCTGCAATATGAACTGCTAAAATATATGACACCATTGGGTCTCTGGTCTGAAAAATGATTAAGGTTATATTTGACCTAATAAATAATTAGTATCAATTTCAGACTTCTATCCAATATGCACAAAGCCTGATCCATTAATGTTAATAAGACATTTCTGTTCGGTAAAGCCACGCTCGTTGGAGATTTCGGATATCATGATTTCTTCAACACATTGCCTTTTGCTTTGTAAAAACTAAGACAAAACCCAGCTTAGAAACTAAGGGAAATAACATTTAACCATTATAAAGTAGGAAAAAATACAGAAAATGCTAAAAAATATTAAATAATAATAAAACCTATTGTTGATCAATGGAATAGATAGCCATTATATTTAAGGGACTGAAATATCCTTTTTACAGAGATTAAAACTGTCATGATACTTTTTAGGATTATCTTGTTGCCCATTCCCTAGAAAGTATCTCTTTTTATCTTTCTCATCAATTAATAATGAGCTACTTTTAAATAATGAATTGGTTGAAAGTCTGATAGTATATAATGGGCTTTAATAAGGTGATGAATATTATTACCCTATCAGCATTCAGTATTCTAGGACTTAAAAAAATAAGATAATATTGAAAGTACTTGAGGTAGAACCTAGTGAAAGGATTTGGATAACTTATAAGGGTCTGTGCATATCACAATTATAAATAAAACAAAGAATTGGGACCTAAAGAGAAGTGTCAAAACAAAACAGAAAACTGTGGACTCTTATTCAGTTATCAGCTTTGTGGCTACATAGTTTTGTGATTTTAGGGCATGCGATTTCACCTCAAAAAGATTAAATGGATTCATTTATATAATTATGGATTTGCATTGATTTGATTTCAAGATCCATTCTAGCTTTAAATTTTTGATATCACTACTGGATTATTGGTTCAGGGTCATATCTCTTTCAGAATCCATTTTCTGGGATTCAGGTTCTTTCTTTACATCTTTCTGCACATATGAAATAGAAAAGTTTTAATTCTTCCAACACAGGCATCAATCTAATACTATCAAAAGTAAGATGGGCAAAAGACAGGCTGCAGACTGGAGATAATATTTGCAAAAGACATATCTGATGAAAGACTGTTATCCAAAATATACAAAGAACTATTAAAACTCAATGATAAGAAAACAACCTAATTTTTAAAAGTGGACAAAAGATCTTAACAGACATCTCATCAGGAAACATATACAAATGGCAAATAAGCATATGAAAAGGTGCTCCATATCATATGTCATCAACCAAATACAAATTGAAACAATAAGATACTGCTACACATTGATTGGAATGACCCAAATCAAAAACACTGATATCACCAAATGCTAATGAAGATATGGAGCAACAGAAATTCTCATTCATTGTTAGTGGAAATGCAAAGTGGTATAGACATTTGAAAGCAATTTAGCAGTTTCTCACAAACCTACACAGAAGACCCAGCAATCATTCTCCTTTGTATAATATTTACTCAAAAAAGTTGAAAACTATGCATATTTGTCCATTTTCACACTGCTGATAAAGACATACTCAAGACTGGGTAATTTATAAAGAAAAAGAAGTTAAATGGGCTCACAGTTCCAAGTGGCTGGGAGGCCTCACAATCATGGCAGAAGGCAAAATGCACATCTTACATGGTGGCAGACAAGAGAAAATGAGAGCCCAGCAAAAGGGATTTCCCCTTATAAAACCATTAGATATCATGAGACTTATTCACTACCATGAGAACAGTATGGGGTAAACCACCCTTATGATTCAATTATCTTTCACCGAGTCCCTCCCACAACATGTGAAGCTACAATTGAATGTAAGATTTGGATGGGGACACAGTCAAATCATATCACTATGTCCACACAAAAACCTGCACACAGGTGTTTACAGTGGCTTTATTCATACTTGCCAAAACTTGGAAGCAACGAAGATGTCCTTCAGTAGGTAAAAGTTTAAATAAACTGTGGTACATCCAGACAATAGAATATTAGTCAGCACTAATAAAGGATCAGCTATCAAGTCATGAAAACATGGAGCAAACTTAAATGCATATTACTAAGTGAAAGAAGCTAATCTGCAAGGCGCCATACTGTATGTTTACATATATGACATCCTGTAACAAACTAAACTTTGGAGACAGTAGAAAAATTAGTGATTGCCAGAGGGAGCAGTAGGGGAGAAGGATGAATGGGTGGGGCACAGACGATTTTTAGGGCAGCGGAAATACTCTATATGATATTACAATGGTTGATATTTGTCATTATTTCTTTGTCTAAATCAATAAAACACAACACCAAAATTAAACCTTAAACTATGGAGTTTGGATGATTAATATTTGTCAGTGTAGGTTTATTGATTGTAACAATTGTACCACTGAGGTGGGGGATGTTGATAATGGGAGAAGCAGTGCATGTGTGGGGCAAGAGGTATAAGGGAAATCTCGGTATCTCCCTCTCAGTTTTGCTATGAACCTAAAACCACTCCAAAAAATGAAGCGTATTTTTTAAAATGTAGGGGAAAGATGCTAAGAGATTTTTGACACACTTGATTTGATGTTTACTTTGTATACATTGATTAATTTTATAGGTTTGATAATATTAACATAGATAGATGCTCTAAAGTATAATTTAAGAATGTGAACACGATTGTAAAATATTTTGTATTTAATTTTTTGTGTATTTACATGTTTTATATTTATATTTTGATACTGTATATTTTTCATACATAAATATTGTATTGAAGTTCAAATATATTACATCTATTTCTAAATCATGTTGAAAATTGTAATTACATATAGTTATATTGGTGCTTTTATGCTGTATGTATTCATTTACAAAGTGGGACAATATGTATATTTAGGCAAGTAAATATTTTGCCTATTAATAATTCTTCCTTCCTTCCTTCCTTCCTTTCCTTCTTCCTTCCTTTCTTTTATTCTTTCTTCCTTTCTCCCCTTCCTTCTTTCTCTTTCTTTCTTTCTTTTTCTTCCCTTCCTTCCTTCTTTCT
>NW_016107341.1:2136483-2161601 GCF_001604975.1 Cebus imitator
ATCTTTTTCAGAAGTATTGAGAAAAAAAAGACTAGGAGCAATTGCAAGGGTTAAAGCCAATATTTGCTAATATTGAGTTCTTCTTGTTCAAAAAGAATTGTTTATAGGCCATCCTGGAACCTTGGACTTTGAAGCTACATACAGTATTTATCTACAATGACCACTTTAACCCTCTAATTGTGAGATTTATAAGCCAAATGTCGGTTGCTCCATGATTATAGAATTATCTGTTCTCAGGGCTTTAGTCTGCAAACATTTATCTTCATATGTGTTAACATTACTTAATTCATGAAATAGAACAATGGTATTTGGGTTTAAATCAACTAACTTTTAAGTCATTTTTTCACACATTTTTAAGGCCTACCACAGGAAAAGGAGTTATTTCTTATAAATGCTCAAACTTAATAAAGAAATAATTTCTGCAAACGTGTATGTATACATTTCATGTAACCTGTGTTTTTAGAAGAAAAAGTGAGGGTTAAAATACTGCTAGCAATTGTTTTTGACTTCTGTTAATCCGAACACAGTAAGAAACTCATAACTATCTTTAAAAAAGTTTGTTATCTCGTAGCCTGGATGTTGTTTAGAGTAAGATAAAATAAGCAGTTGATTATATACTAGAATTTGAACGTTTGTCCTCCATTCTAACATTATAGCTCTATTCCATTTTTTTCTTAAGACTGTATTTTTTCTTCAGGAATTCCTTTTAAAAGTACTCATACTCCTAGTAAGAGCCAATCGATGGCATCAGGTAAAATCTTAATTTTGAGTTAATATCTTAGCAGGGGATAACGTGTTCTATGAAAGTGGCCAAGGAAAAAAAATCTTAGTTAACTTTGCAATTTTAAGAGATGCTACATAGCTTAAAAGGCATTTTTTCCTAATATGTCTCAGTTTTAGTATACTAGTAAAAAGCAATTCATACTTTTAAGGGAATTTGTTCTTGTTCTGTTCTCTGCCTTCAGGGATTGGAAGAAAAAGTCCCTTTATCTGAACTGAGTGTATTAGATCATTGCTTAAAATAAATTCTTATAGCATAACTTCCTGCTGTGACTATTTTAAGCAAATCTTTCTTTGGCTATGTTCCATGCATGAAATGTGCTAATTATTTTAAAAAGTAAATTTTTATGAAATATAAATTTATCTTATATTATTAAAATAGTTATTTGAATACATTGTAAAATTAGATATTATCTACATGACTGATATTTCTTTATATCTCTATAAAATGTATAATTCATGAGGGGATTATGTATGCAAAGGTAATAATTTATGTTATATAGGTATCTACCATTCCAATTTATATAAATCACTCCAGTGCTAAAGATACTCGACAGTAGCAAATAAGTGTCAAAATGTAGTATTGTAGCAGTGTTTAGACCCACTTGGTTTGCATTGGCTCAGCGCCCCTTGGCAAAGATCCAACCTCTTCTGTAGAGGAAACCACATATGTTGGGACTCGGAGGGGCTGAAGGGTATCCTTTGTACTCTTCAGAGTTAAAGCAATCTACAGCACATAATTGAATTATCAGTAACTGGTTGGGACTTTTCTCCCCTTGGAATTAAAAAAAAAAAAAATCTGTAGAAAATAGTCCATTGAAGTTAGTAAAATTTACAATACATGTGTACTTGGAGGCTTTCTACAAACAAGGCTGTGTCTATTGATAAAAAGGCCATTATCGTTTATATTTGCCATGGGCTTTCAGTGTAGAATCACAAGAAATTATAGCAAAATCATTCACAAAATGAATTTTGTAATAATTATTTCATAATACCTTTTTACGATTTTTAATCTTTTTCAGACTAGATTTTGAGTCTATTAGAGTGAATAGTGCAGGTATATAATTAGTAAATATTTGACAAATAAATAATTGCTGAGAAAGAAAGTCAAGATTATCTGGATTGTTTGGGAACATTTCCACTATCTAGAAAATAAAAATTAAGTAGATTGAGTTATTTTTTGTTTCTTTGTTTTTCAAATTCTCTGGCATTTAAAGAATATGGATGAGATTATGAATTTTTTTTTGTCTTTTGTGAAAAAATTTTTGGGAAGAACTATTTGTTTGTTTGTTTGTTTGTTTTTGATGGAGTCTGGCTCTGTGGCCCAGGCTGGAGTGCAGTGGTGCATTTCTGCTCACTGCAACTTCTGCCTCCCAGGTTCAAGCAATTCTCCTGCCTCAGACTTTTGAGTAGCTGAGACTACAGGCGTGTGCCACCACGCCTGGCTAATTTTTTGTATTTTGAGTAGGGACAGGGTTTCACTGTGTTAGCCAGGAATGTCTAGACCTCCTGGCCTTGTGATCCACCCGCCTCGGCCTCCCAAAGTGCTTCCGAAGTGCTCCCAAAGGCGTGAGCCACCAGGCCCGGCAAGGATTATTTCTACAGGGACTTAGACTTAAAAGGAGGTATAAGCACACATTGCAAGGATGTGACACTTCACAACTTAACTTTTCCAAAGTTTAATGATTCCAAAGTTGGTTCCTAAGGCCTCTCTTCAACTAGGGAATGCCTCGTGGACTCCTTCTCTGGGACAGGCTCTGGAAGGATGATGCGCGTTTATTTGACAGTCTCTTTCCCCAACACTAGATCAAAATGGACCAATCAGAACCACCCAGAAGTCATCACATTGCGAGAGAAGGATATGGATCTAGAATTGTACTTACCACTTCTAACACTTTTGTTGTAGGTTGAGTTTCCCCAGAAGCCAACTCTGAGATGAATATTAGCTTGTAAGAGAGCGCTCTTGGAATCAGCCCAGTGGGAGGAAAACTAGGAAGCAGTGTTAGGCAAAGGGAGAACTGAGCTGTGACACAGTCCCAGCAAAAGCCGCAGCTGACAGGCCAAGCTGATAATGCGGCAAACATTTCAATATATTTTTCCAGTGTGAGTGATAATACCATTTTAACTCCATTTATCCTTTTCTCCTATCTAATCTGTTCACCACAACCATGAAAGTTATCGTCACAAAATTAAAAGTCTGAATGTGTCTCACTCACTTGTACAACTCTGGCAATTTTTCCTATGAACTTGAATGAATGCCAGGCTTCTTAGCATTGACTTCTAAGGCTCTTCCTAGCCCATTTCCACCCTGTTTCCAGTCTCACTGTTAACTATTCTTCATTGTTCTCTCACATGCACTGTTTTCTGCTTCTCACCCCCAACCCCTCTCTTTCTCCTTTACTCAAAGCATACTGCTAATTCTTTTAAAAATAAAGAATTTACTATCAAGTTCTGTGCCTAAAACTTCCTGGATTTCACTTTCTTGCTCATTTCACTCCTCTTTATTCTTGAAAGAATTTATTGAATTATACTCTTGTCTCCTTTTGCTCTCGAAGCCTTCACCTCACCCTTGGGAAGTTTAAGTGCTCTTCATGTTTAGTAGAGCATTTTATATATTTATACCAATCTCAGATGTCCTAGCTGATAGTGTTATCAGTATTCATTTGTATCAGTATGTCTTCATCCAAATTATACATTCCTTCAATAAGGGGATAATTTTTCATGGACTTCTAATTCTCTTTTAGCACACTGCAGTGTCGTATATATAAAAGATACTAAGTAGTGTGTTTATTTTTTTTTAATTTATGATTTTTTTTCCTTTTTTTAAGAAACCGCTGTATTACTTTTATCAACTAGCATAGAATAGATAGCTAGTAGAATAAAAGACACCTAAATTTGATTTTAAAAAGTATGTTATATATGTTCATTAACTCTGAACATATATGACTACAAAAATGAAAATATCATGTGCCTAATCATGTTATCAAGGACGCAGTTCTTCTCTGTCTGCCATTCTTGAGGTTGGCATTATCTTTAGGTTGGTAGCAAGATGGCTGCCACAGTTTTCATGGGTCACATCCTGACAAAGAAATATAAGTGGAAAAATAGATCATCACTTATATCTCTCTTTTTAGGAGCAAGAAAAACTTTTGCGAAACCCTCTCTTTCATCCCATTGGCCAGAAATACATTAATTTCAACTCTCAAACTTGCAAGGGAAGGAGGGTAACTATAAGTTGCTTATATCTAACATCTTAAGTAGAAGGAATATTCTGGAACCAAACGTTTTGATTACTACACTTACAGAGAAGGAGCAGGAAAAAAACTTTCTTTGAAAAGTTATTGACTTAGAGGAGTGATTTCTTTTTCTTTTTTAATTTAACACAGGTAACCCAAAAGAAACTTAAAAATTTACTCAGCCAAACAAAAAGAAGAGTATATATTGCCTATTTCGAAAGAATTATAAAGATTAGCTAGTTCTATAAGAAAATTATCTGGAAGAATGTGTTTTCTTTCAGGAGATATCACTGGAAAGTATTTATTAACAGTAAAAATCCTTGAAACGATGTATTTTATTCATCTTGCATAGTAAAAATTGAAAAATCTGCTAATCCTTACAAATAATTATCTTGCTTATAAAGGACTTTATTTGCCTCTGCGAAAGTTTTCTCTGATTCTTAACATAAACTTCATGAAATCTAGTCTGCTGCAAAGCTCTTTAATTATGGTGATATCGTTCAAGTTTTCTCCCTTTAATATTTTGACCGTTTGGGGGGATGACATTGATGAGAAATAGTGGATTATAACTTAGATCAAAGACTTGCATAATATGTTATTCTGTTATCATAGCATTTAGTATTAATCACTAAAGATGTACAGAGAACATATTTTTTAAAAAATCAAATAGCTAAATATGATTTAAGCATCATTTAATATATATCTTAGTGTAATTATACATAAAATAATGCCATGTTTACGGATTGGTTTTGTCAGTCTCTGCAGCTGAAACAACTGATACATGTTATAGAAGTAAAACTTGGAATATTTTATAAGTGACTATACTTTGAATATTTTTTCTTTTGCCCTTCTACTTGAGCCAGCTTTTCTTTTTCATTTGGTTCAGAAAAATCCATTGAGTATCTATTATTGGCACTAAGAATATTGGAATAGAATATAAAACTCAGATCTTGACATTGCTCAAATCCTAGTTAGGGAGACAAAGCATAATACAGTTACAAGACCAGTTGGAAAATCTTTAAATGTACAAAATAATGAGACAGATCACATATGGTAGGAATCGACAGAGAGGAAAACAATTACATTTTGTTCATGGTTTTGAACTAGTACAAGATGGATGAGTAAAATTTGGATTAATGTTAACTGGTTAATTTAAAATGTTTGCATTGAAATTTGGAACTTGGGGTTTGTTGTTTTCTTGATGTTTAGTTCAAATTGGGAAAAATATATTTGAGAAATGGAGCAGAAAAAAGTCTATTTGCTATTCTGTATGTAGATTTCTCACTTGATCTTAGCCAAAAGTCCAAGAGGGATTATATGTAGATTTCTCATAGTTTAAATTAAGGGAGCTGAATTTTCCTGCTGTAGCCCTTAGCACCCTAGTCCATCTCTTGAGTCAGAGGAAATATATAAAAAAAGAACTTTAATAGTCCTTCAGAAAGTGGCCAACTGTGAATAGACATTTATGTCTATTTATCATTTATTTATAAGTGATGCATTAGAAGCCTGTTCAGTGTAGACATCAAAATAATGAATGTGGCTGACATTTGTACAATATGGTTTAAGGACCTGTGGTTTCTAAACAAATGATTTGAAACTATGATATCTGTCAGTTTGACTACAAGTCAGCATTCCCTACTTCAGCGAGCCTGAAGTAGTTCTAGAAATAATTCATATAAAATCCAGAGCCCTCTCTATGTAAACTTCAGGAATAATGTATACAAGCTGAAAGTCTCCCCCTCCCTCTCTCTCACTGTTTTTTTTTTTTTTTTTTAATGGAGTCATAGTTGATGGTAAAAAAATACCCAATACTCTTTGTTTGGTTATGTTACTTAGTTGGACTTCTGAGTTAATGAATTGTTGGGATCCTTCCATATGAAAATATTACTTATTTTGGAAGCAGTTCAAACCTGCAGGGATGGAATGAGTCTCTAAACCAGGATGCAAGCAAAGGGTCACGAAGAGAATGACCTATGACTTACCAAGCTGAGCACTTCTTTTGTATCTATATTATTGAAGCATTCGTTTGTTGGCTTTCTTTTTGTCTTTCTTCTTTCTTTCCTCTCTCTCTCTTTCTCTTCCTCTCTCTCTCTCTTTCTTCCTCCCTTTCTTTTTTTCTCCCTCTTTCTCTCTCTTTCTTTCTCTCTCTCTTTGTCCTTCTCCCTCCCTCCTTCCTTTCTTCCTCCCTCCCTCCCTCCCTCCTTCTTCCCTCCCTCCCTCCCTCCCTTCCTTCCTTCCTTCCTTCCTTCCTTCTTTCCTTCCTTCCTTCCTTCCTTCTCCTTTATTCCTTTGGACTGTAGGGACAGGCAAGTAGACTAATAAGGAATAAGCTTACTCTGGCCGGGCATAGTGGCTCACACATGTAATCCCAGCTCTTTGGGAGGCCAAGGCAGGTGGATCACCTCAGGTCAGCCTGACCAACATGGTGAAACCCCATCAATATTAAAAATGCAAAAATTAGGCGGGGCACGGTGGCTCACGCCTGTAATCCCAGCACTCTGGGAGGCCGTGGCAGGCGGATCACAAGGTCAGGAGTTCAAGACCAGCCTGGCCTATCTAGTGAAACACCATCTCTACTAAAAATACAAAAATTAGCTGGGTGTGGTGTCAGATGCCTGTAATCCCAGCTACTTGAGAGGCTGAGGCAGGAGAATCACTTGAACCCAGGAGGCAGAGGTTGCCATGAGCTGAGTTAATGCACTCAAGCCTGAGTGACAGAATGACTCCCTCTCAAAAAAAAAAAAAAAAAAATTAGCCAGGCTTGATGGTGGACACCTATAATTCCAGCTACTCAGGGATCTGATGCAGGAGAATCACTTGAACTTGGGAGGTGGAGGTTGCAGTGAGCCAAGATCATGCTGCTGTACTTCAGCCTGGGTAACAGAGTGAGATTCTGTCTCAAAAGAAAGAAAGAAGCTAACTCTGAGACCGCAATTATTATTTACTTTATACACAAATCCAACAGTAATTGGAATGCCAATTCATGAAGTGTAATAGTACAACTTTATTTTACCTTCTACAATCCCTTTCAATCTATCCTGTAGAGCCAGTTCTTCCCTTGGGCCTGTTTGATAACTCCAGCAGGCCCCATTACTTTCAAGGTCACTTTTAGTTAGTACCAACAGCTACTACCTAGAAATTCAAAGGTCTAATCTAATGTAATAAAACTTCCAACCTCATTTACAATTGAACTGCTGCTCCATCTGCCTGTCCCCGCATGGGGCTGCAGCGTCAGGGAGAGTCCTACAGCAAAGGCATGCTCATAGGTTTCTTCTCTGTGACCCCTACCTAGTGCTCCTTCCCCTCCCTAGACCTTTTAGACACAGTGTATGACACCCCCCAGAGTTGAATCAGAAGAAAGAAGAAAGAGAGGGGATTGGAGAAATGTCTTCTCCACTGACATTGTCAGAGGAATGTCACTTCTCAACTTTCTGGCCTTGTCAGACATATAGAGTTTACTTTTCTTCTATAGGCACGTTTATGAGTATTTGTAATTTCCTGTTTCTGGAGTTCTTTCTCTTGCAGTTCACTGGGTGAGTGCATTTCTTTTCTGACTGGTATGTTCTCATACTTTATCCTGAGACAGATTGCAGTACTGCCAGGTGTTAGCTTCTGAAATCTTTTCACTCAACCCTCTTGAACAGGGCATAAAGTGACCTCATGACATCCGCCTGACATTTTTTTGTGTTTTAATTATGGTTTATATCTGTTCCATGGAAAACCATTATGTGCTTTGTCTCTGGACACACTCAAAGTGTGGGCTGATACCAATGTCGCTATCAAGCCTGTCTTCTGTTTTTATTGCAGTTTGTCAATCTCTCATCCTTTAGATACTAGTCTACAGTGTCACATGAAAAGCATATTCAACAGTAAATGCTTCATGAAGTTCCTTCAAAGTCCCTTCCCTTGCAACTACTTTTCACTTCTGGGGGTTGTAGGACTTATGGTTGAAGTGTCTCAGAAGAAATGTCTTTCCCAAAGGGGAAGGAAAAACTTTGTAGTCTCCAGTTTCCAACTGCTTTATAGCTTGGAGATGCCTACAGTTGTCTAAATGATTCTTGGTCACCATTGAAAATGTTTGCATCTTGAGCTAGCACCTCATTTTTCGTGCTATATTGTCATATTTGTAAAATAGGATCTCAGATTAACATTGCTTTACCTGTAAACATTGTAGGTATCTCACTGCCTGTCATTCTTGAGGTATTCACATTACAATCATAGGGGTCAACAAATGAAGAGTATTAATATTCTTATTCATATTATTTACCTTTTGGTTGTAAATAGCATCAATTAAAACAATTTCTGTTTTACACATTGTTTCCCATGCTTTTTAATCATATTTCTAATGAGTTCCAGCAAAGTTAAGCTTTAACAGAGAATCCAGATAAAAGAAAGTACAGAACATATGTTGACCCATTTTTAAACAATTATCAAAATTTATCTTCAGTTTATTTTCATTTTGAAATAATAATCATTTTATACAATTAATTTAAATAAATTTTTTCTCTTGCAACTGGTATATATGGGTATTGGATTTTTATATAAAATGTCCCAACAATTATTGTATTAGGAATAAAAAGTGATCATCATTAAATGAACCCCAACATAAACCTATTAGCTAAACTTCCACTTAAAGTTTTAAAGGCAAAATCAGTATAGTACTTGAACGTTTACTGTCTAAACCAATTTACATTTGCATTTTATGTAAAATATTTTATATTTTAACAGAACTGTTTAATGTAAAAAATATTCTAAGTATATTGGTGGATAAAAAGGGACTTTTCTCATGGGTTTAACAAATGAAAAAAAATGATGTATCAAAACGATATATAAGTTTCATAGCCTACCTAAGGTAACTCCATATTTTTATTGACTAATTTAAGATGATTTTATTTCACCTTGCAAAAATAAAATTTAGGTCTCCACATTTATTTAAAAACTTTACTCTTTGAGTTATTGAACCAAAAAGTAACCAGAACTATTTAAAAGAGAATATTGAATAAAACTTAAAGATAAATTGTTAAACTAGAACTGGGACACCTTAGGATTGAGGTTTAAGTCATAATGTAAAATAATTCTAGATTTATATATATGAGAATCTTTTTTTTCTTCTACATTGTAATGGTAATGTATTTTTTAATTTTTTTCATATTTAACATGAAAATTGTGCTTGTAATTATAAAAAATACTCAGATTACTTGAAATCCACAATACTATGCCCTTATTTTTGAGCATTTATATCATGAAAACAACTAATCTAAATGAGTTTATAAGTGTTCATATAATAATTTTCAGTAGAATATTTAAACACCCTCTTTGCCCAACATAAAAAGACCTTTGTTATTTCCCTTTCTCTAAGGAAGTCTAAAACGAGAGTTTTCATACATGAGGAGTCTACATTTGCTTGTGTGATATTGAGTTTAAGCAGAACTACTTTTGTAAATCAGAATGACCTTCTGATTCCAGTTCTATTAACTTACTCTATGGCTGAATAAGACATTTCTGTCTAGTGCTTCAGCCTGCATGTCTATTATATAGTGGGAAAAAAATAGAATAAATAACCTTCTCACTTAAAATCAAGTGATTGATAAAAGTGTCAGCCTCTTAATTCTTATTGAATACTTGAAATTAAGAAAATATAAATACTTGGAAACCATGTGGACATCCTAATAAAATAACTTTTAGTATAAGGCACCCTGCTTAGTTTCATGTGATTAATCTTTCCCACTGCCTGCCAAGCACATGCTGTCTAGTAATCACAGAGGTAAAACAATCAACTCGTTCATGCATGTGCTGGCTCCCTAGCCTGGGTGCTGATGTGCAGGTCCCATCTGGTCACTGTAATGGACTGTTGAGCTATTGTCAGACCGCTCAGACTCCGCCAGAACTCTGACAAGAACTCCTTCTCTGTGTCCAGTTCTATGGGAAACTCTGTAGATCACTTTTCAGTGAATAATTACTGAGCGTTCACTATGTAAAGATTCTGTGCCAGCTGCTAAAGGTGGTAGGAATAAGTAGCAATGTTCCTTGACACGGGACATCAGTGCTTACTAAACTTCAGTGAGTCATGGATTCGAGGTGATGAATGGTATTCCTTACAAAAGTTTGAAGTCCATCCACAAGAGTAATTGGACCACAAGTTCTAAATTACCAAACCATTTTTGGATTTATTAGAATTTATATTAATTTGTATGGTATATTACGATTTCTCTCTCTTTCGTGCAGTACATATTGGTAGGTGTTTTTGTTTGTTTTTTTTTTCTTGTTTGTTTTATGAGATGGGGTTGCACTCCTGCTACCCAGGCTGGACTGTGGTGATGTGATGTTGGCTTACTCCAGCCTTGACTTCTTGGGCTCAAACAATCCTCTCGCCTCAGCCTCCTGAATAGCTGGGACTGCAGGTGCTTGTCACCATGCCCAGCTAACAATTTTGTGTGTGTGTATTTTTAATAGAGGCAGGGTGTTGCCACGTTGCCCAGTCTGGTCTCAAACTTCTGAGCTCATGCAATCTGCCCACCGCACTTGTAATCCCAAAGTACCTGGATTACAGGCGTGAGCCACGGCACCCAGCCTTGGAGTGCATATTTATTGAGGTTCTACTATATTCCCGATAATCTTCTAGTTGCTGAGAGTATAGTGGAGAATAAAAAAGGTCAAACGTGTGTGCTCATAATGTCTTCAATTTGGGAATAGTTAATGGAGAAAAGGAAACACATAAAATAGCACTTATTCTTAAGTATTATGGTAAAAAAAATCAATGGTGTTCCTGGGAAACAACTTCAGACTGCTTATTAGAAAAGACCTTTCTGAGGAGATGATAATAAAATTGACACATGTTTATAAGAAGAGATCATCTAGAAGAGGTCAGATGTATTTTAGGTAGAGCAAACTCTACGTAGAAGATAATAATGAAGTATTATTTGAAAGAGCATCATTAGCTGGCATATAGAAAGAAGCTCAATAAACACTCACTGCAGGTTTTGTTCAAATGAGTATTAACGTGGTGGAGATAATAATTTGTGTTTTAAGGCTGGGCTGCTGAACTCACACCTACCTAAGGTCACAAGCCAAGCCGTGGTGCAGTAGGGACTCAGATTCATGTCTTCTGATTGCAATGCATTTAATCCATCTTTACACCTAGAAAAAGGTCTCAAATTAAGCTTACTGTGAAAAAGAAAGTGCCAGATGGATGTGATAAGCTCAAATGTAGTAGAAGACAGAGATAGTCGGTGGAAGAAGGCTAAAAAGCAAACGAGGCTCCTGAGCTGAGTAAGGAAAAGGGAAAGGAAAGATAGTTGTTACCCAAGGCTTCATGAAGAAAGATTATGAAAAAGAGCACTGTAGACTCTGCCTAGAACTCCATCTTCTGTACTGAGGATGTTTTCTTGGAAAATTTGTAGGCCTGCATTTATGTAAAAAGAAATATATATATATATATATATATATATATATAATGGAGAACTTAAACTTCCCTTCTGTAACAATTTCGATCTAGGCCAGGCCAGTAACCACTGTGCAAGCTTTACCTTTGGCTGTCTTGCTCTGATTTTACAATAGGAAAACACCTTCCCTGTCTAGGGAACCCAGAGTAGCCATTGCTCTTTTAGCTGTTTAAATCCTTGTATCATACACCATTCAGAGTGATATATTTTTTTTAAAACCATTCAAAAACTTGTATCCTGTTTTTTGAAAGATATGGCCACTATCTAAAGGGTTCTGAATTTTTGCCTTTAATTAAGTTTTATGAACAAGTTGCAACTTCCTTTTATGTGTCCCATTCAGTTGTTTTGACATCTCTGAATTAGGCTAAGGGGGCATTTGACTGACCTTGCACTTGCTAACTTGAGTCAATTAAATTGCTTCTCCAAAGAGGAAACAAAGAGCAGATATAACTAGAATTTCCTTTGGATGTTGTTATAAGGTCTTATCATTATTTGAATGTTTCTGTAACTTGCCTAACACTGAATAATTAAAAATAAATTGTTTGACATTTTCACCTTACTAAAAGATAATTGTTCATTAATTTTATGAATAATGAGTGAAACAATAATTGTTAGGGACACTGCAATATTTTATGTGTCCCTTCTAACCACTTTTTCAAAGGAAGTAAAAAATATTATTAAAAGGACAAAAATTGTTTTGGATTTTGGAAAGAGATAAGCAAATGCAATCAATATAACTAGATCACAGGTTGTATTTTTAAATTCACACAGTTTCTGCTATATTTTCATTAAAAATTATTAAATCTTTTAAAAGTATGTTTAAACTATAACTTTATGCATAAAGCCTATTTACAGGGGTACTGAAGACAATTTTTACTTCAATAATATGGTCTCTTTTCATACTAGTGAGCTATAGAACTCTAAAAGAAAATATCAGATATATTTAGACAATAATATTTGAGCCTTCCAAGGTTAGCCTGGAAAAAATTAATCCTTTGTAAATGATCAATTGTGAAATACTATGAAGGCAACCTAAATATACTAATATGAGCAACTCAGTAAATTGTAGAATATGGGGCCTGGCTTATGAGACATACTTGTTTTACAGTATTGACCCATAAACTACTATTTCCAAGTGAAGAAATTTTATAAATTTATTTGCTTCTGTTTGCCAGTTTTCTGCTATCAGCTAGATCTATAAAAATCAGCACTCAAAACCAATTTGCAAGTATTGTTTAAATTGCTCAATTAGTGGTTATACCCTGAATAAGTAAGCTGAGAGTAATTCTTGGGTTCTTCTGGATCCACAGAAAAGATCTCCATTTGATTTTCTGATGTCTGCTCTTCCCGCATGTGGGTACAACAGTAAGCTCTCTGCATATCTGCAGTCCTTGATATCAAAGGTCTAAGATCCCAAAGGCCACAGCCCACCAAAATTATATCCTTAAAATCTGTATCTGCTGCATCAGCACAAGGTTAGTTAAGAATTAGTGTTTCAGCCAGTTGTGTTGGCTCATGCCTGTAATCCCAGCCCTTTGGGAGGCTGAGGTGGGCGGATCACAAGGTCAGGAGATCAAGACCACCCTGGCCAACATGGTGAAACCCTGTCTCTACTAAAATACAAAAAACTAGCCAGGCATGCTGGCCCATGCCTATCATGCTAGCTACTCGGGAGGCTGAGGCAGGAGAGTCACTTGTACCTGAGAGGCAGAGGTTGCAGTGAGCCGAGCTCATGCTGCTGTACTCCAGCCTGGTGACAGAGCAAGACTCCCTCTCAAAAAAAAAAAAAAAAAAAAAAAAAAAAAAAGTGTTCTATGGAACTATTTCAGAACAATTAAAATCTGGCCATTAGGCTATGGCATCTCTGCTTCTGGTATGACTCTCTTTGATAAGTAAAGGAAAAATATCTGTGGATGACTTTCTAAGGGATGAATACAGTTGTATCAGCTTTTAGAAACAGGGACATGTGCTTTATTGCGTACTCTTTTGTGCAACTTTTAATATGTCAGGATACTGTGTGTGACACAGTACAGTGCAAAATGATTTTTATGGCATTTTGTTGCTGATAAATTCAGAAAGCAGTGAGAATATTAATAATCACTGTCTTAAAATTGTTCACGTTACCTATTGATCCTGAAGGCTGACTTTTACTTGATAATGTAGACGTAGTTGAAAATATAATATCTACATTATCTATTAAAATGTAGACATTATGTTTTTAACTATGTGGTGTGCCTTTGTCTAATAGAGAGGCAATCTCAAAGTGTACTGGCTAGGCTACTAAAATAATTCAAGGAACACAGGTACCTCTTAGGTTCTTAAACAAAATATGCTGAAACTTCAGCTTATGTATGAAACATATCTTACTCTGTACCAATCACCTATAGTTAACACCTCTATTTTTCCCTCTATATAACTGTGTATGTCTCTGTCTTTCTCTCTTATTTTCCCCCCCACATGCACCTATACTTATACACTATACACACAGACTAAAAAAGTATGAAAATAGTGGAATGCTATTATATATGTGTGTATGGTACACTATATACATATATATTGCCTTATATAAACATTATATATATGTGATATATATACATAGAACATTTCAAAAGACTATTGAAAATTTTGCCATGTTTATGTAAAAATAAGGATGCATCTTTACAAAGTTTTTGTCTTGTTTTTTGTGTTTTTAGATTGAATTAAGGGAAATTCCATCTCTAAATTTTTTACCAATTATGAATCAAAATGAATATTTAAAAAAACAGTTCTAATGACTAGGTAGTTTGTAATAAAGAAAAATCCACCACAAATCATAATTAAATTGACATCTTTTCCATATTGGCCCAGCTATAATGACTTTTTCCCCGTCTAAGTCAATGTTTAGAGTCTGGAAGACAACCAGATATAATAGTTTGTTTTAATTTAACATAATTCTGTTTGTGATGACTAAGCCTTGGCAGCACTTTGTCAAAATAAGCCAATATATAATCTCAGTAAATCCCATTTTTGAAGGTTTTAATTTTACGTTAAGAAGTAAAATTTTCTTTGTGATTCTCAGAATCCCTGTGCTTGTATATAACATTTACTTGCTAATCAAAACGTTAATTATCTGAAGCTTGTAATTAGTTGTATGACTTCATCAACTAGGATGATGCAACTCAAATTACAATTATCTGACTTATAAGCAACAACTGAAAGTGTACAATAAAAACATTAAAGCATCTTTTAGAGATTTGTATTTCTTTGCAAAGAGAAACATGTGCAATTGCTATTTTAGTGTCAAGTCCCTAAGACTAAATTAGAGTTAAGCTACCTAACTAAACCAAACTTTTATATTAGAGTTGAAACAATTAAGAGCAAATAATTTAAAACAGAAGCTCAAAAGTAGAGACTGCTAAAGATATTGTTTCAGTAAGTGCTTCTCAGTGCTCCCTGGGCACAGTGGTTTCATCCCGTGTGCTCTCTTCCCACTCCATCCTGACTCAGATACAAGCACCACAATTTATATCTTGGCTGACATACAGAAGGCCCTTCATAACTATATGTCTAATGAACAAATAATGAAGATAACTACTTGGTGCTAACTTTGAAACCTTTATTTAGATTTCAAAAATGATATAAAGATTGCTTTCACATTTTGTCATTCTTTAAACAAATCCCTCCTCTTAGAAGCACTAATGAATATATTCACGCTTTTTTTGGAGGCATAATTTATCTCATAATTTAATTCAACTCAATCACCCAATACTATGATTTGAAGTAAAAAATAAAACCCTGTGATGATCTTTAGCTTTTTAAAACTCATTTACTTAATATGAAACAGTTATATATTTTTCTTTGTTTCCTATATTATTATTTGTATAATATGTAATTCTGAACAAATCTATAGACATTTGCCCTACATGTATTCCTTAAATGTGATTAAACCTGATTATCATCTAAAACAAACAAGAAGAACAGGATCTTACATGCCGAAATGACTCAAAGAAATATTAATCTAGCACAATAGCAAAGACATTAAATCAACCCAAATGCCCATTAATGATAGACTGGAAAAAGGAAATGTGGTGCATGTATGCCATACTACGCAGACATAAAAAAAGAAACAGATCATGTCCTTTGCAGAAACATGAATAAAGTTGGAGACCATTATCTGTAACAAACTAACACAGGAACAGAAAACCAAATACTTATAACATGGACTTCTATGTGTCCATGTGTTCTCATCCCTTATAAGTGAAAGCTAACTGATGAGAATACATGAACACATAGAGGGGAACAACACACAGTGGGGCCTTTTGGAGGGTGGAGGGTGGAGGAGGAAGAGAATCAGAAAAAATAACTAAAGTGCACTAAGCTTAATACCTGAGTGAAAAAATAATCTTTACAAGAAAGCCCCATGACATGTTTACCTATATAACAAACCTGCACTTGTACCCCTGAACTTAAAATAAAAGTTAAAAAGAAAGGAAAAGAATAAAAATATTCTTAAAATAAAAAACACCATTTCTAGGCACAAGATCTGCATCAATAAATATTTGTTGAGTGCATTGAAAAGATTAAATCAATTGACAGGTTATGGATACATATTCTGTGTATTATTTTCAGTCCAGTGTCATGAAGTGGTCCTTTGTAAAATTACTGTAATATTAAAGAATCGGCAAGTACGGCATTTGACTTTTGCAAGATGAGAAAGTTCTAGAGATTGGTTGCACAACAATGTAAATATACTTAATGTAACTAAATTCTACATTGAAAATTGTTACAGTGGCATATTTTATGTTATGTGTTTTTAACCAAATTTAAAAATAATAATACAATTGGACCAGTGGAGGCAGAAAAAAACGTGAGAGGATAGTTGAGAGCTCATAAGCTCATATCTAAAGTAAAGATTCTGAATTCAAGATGCAATTTTAAAAGAGCACTCAGTCCAATATCTTGCTAGAAAATAACAAAGGAACAAGCAGAACAAAAATAACAAACATTTGAAGAAACATTTCTATTCTTTGCCAGCTGCAGCATTCCATCTGGATTATTCATTAAGTTATGGCTTCATGATTCTGGGTTTACAACTAATCATTGGCCATTGGTTCATGCATTGCCCATTTTAGTATATCTATTTACTAACTTACATTATTCTCTTGTTCTTAATTATGTATTAAACACCTGAAAATGCACCTCCAGCACAAATGCTAGAGTCGGGTAAATAACCTGTTTCTTACCAGTAAGTCATCCTTCCCCTCCTCTCCCATTTTGGCTTGCCATTTTTCTAAATCCATCTACCTATATACCTGAAATGTAACCATTTTATTTTAGTTGCTTTTAACTTTATTTTATAGAGATTGTGCTGATTGCTATTTGGGGAGATATTCTTTTTTGACCTAATAATGAGTTGCTAATTTCCATTCATACTGCTTTTTGTTGCTGTAGCTCATTGATATTTGACTGCTGGCTACTATTTAAAGTTGTGTGATAGTAGCACTACAATGATTCAAACCATTTCTGAATAAATAGCATTTTCTGGTCTTCATTGTGTACCTCATCAAGGTTAGCTCATCACTTGAGCCTTCTGCTGCCTCTACAACCTGCCTATGTACATATCTTGATTGTAATCTGTGAGTGTTAAGATGTTCTCTAAGTAAACAAGCTTGCTTCATTTTAAAATCTCAATAATTTCATTGTATTTGTCTACTATGAGAATGTTGAATGCTATTCTCTCTTCTTTATTTAGAGACATAAAATCCTAAAATTTCATCATAAAGATAATATCACATAAACATTAATGACTTCTAAATCCTTTGTTAATTCCAGGTTTAACAAGTCTTTTTCGGTGTATTCCCTCAGGATATTTTCTTTTTTTCTCACCTATTAAAATGTTTTCTGCTACCATTCGTGAGAAACATAGTAAAAGTCTGTCCAGAACTCCTGGGGCATATATTATAAGTAATTTAGAGCTTGCTTTTCTTGTTCCTTCTTGCTTATAGATTAACAGAGAGCATTTCTTTCTGTAAGCTAATAGAGTAACATAACTGCTTAAACTTTATTTTGCAAAAACTTTGACAGAATTCCTACAAAAACTTCCTGACAGAATTGAAAAGAAAAAAAAAAAAAAGGCTTTAATTCAAGATTGTGAAGCATAATTAAAAGCTACCAACCAATACATTTAGAGCCCTGGACTTACATAATAGTTGAGAGCCCCAAGTTCAGGAGTCAGATGGACTTTGAGTCAGATTGTGGCTCTGCCTTAAGTTTTGTGGTCCTCAACATGTGATTTAAAGGTTATGTGACTAAGTTTTCTGACATCAAAATGGGAATAATAAGTACAGCCATCTCAGAGGGTCATTGTGAAATTTAAATAAGATAATGCTTATAAAACATTTAGCTAAAGTGGCAGATGCATCTGAGCTCCAAGCATGTTAAATATTGTCACCAAATTCACACTGGTCCTTGGCTTGGAGAAAGAACTTATGCTCTAACAGAGAGTTGTTTCTAACACTTCATGGCACATGATTATAATGTACTATACTCTGAGTAAACACAGAAAAACATAGTAAATACAGCCTCTTATTGAGGCAAATGCTCATATGAAATTCTGTTGACATCATGATAGAACTTATGGACCTCTGAACATAATTTATCTACTGTTACACACATTAATATAGAAACTAGAAGATTAACAAAAATGGATAGCACTAGACACTTGTAGAAACTTTCAGGGTGTCTTTGGGAAATATTTAAATCTAAAATTTCTTACAGTGACTCTAACAACATGCTTAATATCCATTCTTCAATTTCACACATTCACTCTCTAATCAGAATTGCAGAGTGTTAGGGTGTTTTGCATATTCAGATTGTAACATACTTTGAAATGTTTTGCAGATTTATTGGCCTGCTGCAAAGGAACGGGTGGAATTATGTAAATTAGCTGGGAAAGATGCCAATGTAAGTATGAAACTTTAAAAATTATCTTTGTAAAACTACTGATATGATAGTTTATAGTGGGCATTATTGAATTAATAATATTAGTGTGTTATTTTTCAGACAAAACTAACATATTCTACATGAATATTACTATAGAATGAAATATCGCTACCTTACCAAAAGCCATGATATTGTTTACAAAATATAAGAGATTTAGAAACACTTTACTTTCTAATGTATGAATTCTGAATATTATTTTTGTTACAATAAAGATTAGAAACACATTAAAATATTCAAAAATAAACCATCCAAAAAGATTGTAGTTCTAGGAATATGTATTTTTCATTTATGCACGTGTTGTGTAAGTGTACACAAAACCATCAGTTATTTCAGCATCACATAGAATTGATATATAATTTCTTTTGAGTTAAAATTAAACTTAAAATATCTATAAGAATTCCATTACATGGTGACATTATGGAAATAACAATATGAATTAGTTAATAATGAATGACAACATTCTGGCATAAGAACTAGTAATCACTTCCTCTAAAATTTACCTATTAGTAATATTGATTACATAAAATAACTCATAAAAGATAGAGGGTACTAATATAAACTTTAATTTAAGCTGCCTTGAAGATCAGAGAAAACCCGTAGACAGGTGTGAATTTTTGTCTCTGGTATGGTCCTGTCTGCCCTAATTTTTGTACTGTCCAAAAACTGCTCCCTCTAATTGTGTTACCTGATTTATCTCCAGCAATGAGTGCCATGGCTCTAATTGGCTCTTCTCCTCATCTGAATGCTCTGATTCAGGCCAGATACTCTGTGTTCTGCCCTCACTTCTACCCATTATGGTAATGGGCAGAATTGCTCCGTTTTTTGGCAAAATAAATCACATTCAAAATGGAACTCAAGATGAAAACAGGTCGTAACCTGGGGCAGAAACATGGACATCTTGAGGCTTCTTTTGCACAATCCTTTAGTTGTACTTCTAACTACAATAACGCAGGGATATTAAGCTCAGCAATGCCTTCATGTTTAATGATAACAAATAGTGTTTGTTATATGAAAGACCAATTAAGTTAAAAAAATCCTGTATCAATGTGATAGAAATAAAACAACATGACACATAATGCCTAATGATATGAGGGGAAGCTCGGAAAGCAAATTAATCTCAGACAACAGGTTAGTTCACTCATTTGTTATTCATTTATTCAAAAATATTTTTAGAGATCCTAAATATGTATATGAAGCTGATATCATATCTGTCCTCATGAAGCTTTCAATCTAATGGAGGATACAGATACTTCTCAAATGATAACTTCTACATAGTAACTACAAAGCAAAATAATTGAAATGAAACAAAAACAGACTAGTGGTTACCCTAATTTTGTATTCAGTTATTAACAGAATTAAATAGCATCCTTTCAGACATATTTATATTAGTAGAAATGTGTCAGGGAGTGTTAACATAAAATGCAATGGGAAACAGTTTTTACATTTAGGTTACTAGAAAGAAAACGGGTTAAACTTGTCTCTAATGTATTCTTTTTCCTCCCGTGGCTTTAGTATCTTCATCCAGTTCAATATTCCAACACCAAACAGGTGGCCAGGACTGCAAAATCACCAACACTTTACTGAACACTCAGGGGAAAGAAATGCTTTCGTTACGAGAGCTTTTCAAATTTTTCATTGAATTGACAGTATAAGCATGGCATAACCAGCATGAACATTTTTATATTTGTGTTTTACCAGTATTTAGTATATGATAAGGAGGCAAAAGGAAAAGGATGTTTTCAATTTACTCCAATAAACTGGTTTTCCCATGGAGTAGATAAAGGATAAACAGTCAAGGTCAAACATGTTCACTAAATCCAGTTACATAGTAACTTAATTGCCCCTCTTATTAAGCTAAAGCAAAGGGTGATAAACTTTCCTGAGGTGGTATCCTTGACCATGTAGGATTCTGTATGTAGAACACATTTTTCCAATTCAGTCATGATTGTGAACTAGTATCCACCTCTAACCTTTAAACCCATTTGCTGCTAACCCAGAATTAAAGATATGAGGAGCTTTTTGCTTCCTGCCAGTCTGTAGTTTGATGTTGAATCATGCAGTGATCATTTGTAATTTTTACCTTATTTTAATTTGTTCCTTTAAAATAATGTTTTATTTTAGAGCTACTAATAATAGCTAACATTTTTTTGCTTGAAAATTTTATTAAAATATGAATTAAACCTGAAAATAGAACAATCAGCATGCCAGCCCTTTGCATAAAATCAGCAAGAAAAAGGAGAGAAGGAAGGAAGGAAGGAAGGAAGGAAGGAAGGAAGGAAGGAAGGAAGGAAGGAAGGAAGGAAGGAAGGAGAGAGGGAGGGAGGGAAGGAAGGAAGGAAGGAAGGAAGGAAGGAAGGAAGGAAGGAAGGAAGGAAGGAGGGGGAGGGAGGGAGGGAAGGAAGGAAGGAAGGAAGGAAGGAAGGAAGGAAGGAAGGAGAGGGAGGGAGGGAGGGAAGGAAGGAAGGAAGGAAGGAAGGAAGGAAGGAAGGAAAATATCTAACATTTTTATAGCAGTTACTATGTTCAAGGGACTGTTTTTAATGCTTTACATTTATAATCTCATTTAATCCTTATGACACACTATGTGCTACTTTTTATTATTATTTTTTTATATTTTCTGGATGAGAAAACTAAAGCCAAAAACATTAAATGGCTTGCCCAATGTCATGCATCTGGTAAATAGTGAAGCCAGGAATTGAATCCAAAAGTCTTGCCCCAAGGTCTGTGCTCTTACATAGCAGCATAATATATATATATATATATATATATATATATACACACACACACACACACACACACACACACACACACACACACACATATATATATATATATATGAGGTCCAAAAGCTATATCCTTCAAATTATTTCCCTCTGTCCTTTCATCATAACATAGATCCTGATTTTTAATAGCATTACATAGATTTTGGCCAACAGAAAAAGACAGCTCTGTGGTTTTATTAACATCTTTTATTACGTTTGGCATTACTCTCTCCTCCTTCCTCTCTAGTAATTTTTACCTACTTCCCAAGAGTGTGTTTAGGATTAACAAGTGTTTGGAAAGACTGTCCCTTTACACAAAGGTACTGTATAACTGCAAAACAGTGAATTATTTACCCTATTGAAAGTTAGCTGATTGGGGTGGGGACAGTAGGAGATGAGGAAACAAAAGGGAACTATCTTACTTTGTTGAACACAGTCCCCAGTTTAATCCAATGAAGGGTAGAAGTCACAGGAAGATATGAGGTACTATTTTGCTTCTGTTTAGAAGAAAGTTATACAAAAGAAAGTAACTGAAGAATGTCTTTAGTCCTGACTGCATAATTGTGGGTTCAACAGCTTACTGCAGGCAAAAGAAACCACAGGATGAGGAGAGCCTGGGCTCTGTTTGTAAGCTTAACCACAGAGAGGCAGAGCCTGTCCACACAGACAATACACAGAGTTAAAGTGTCTTCCAGAACTTCAGTACTTTAATTATATTCTTCCTTCCTTCCTTTCTCTCACTTTCTTTTCTTCTTCCTTTCTTTCTCTCAAGAAAGTCTAAAAATAACATAGAATGTTCACTATAGAAAGTTTGCAAATTATATACAAGCAAAAAAGAAAAACAAGTCATTTATAAATACCTCTCCCAACATGAACACTGACCAGAGATAGCTGGTGACATTCTGATGTTTATTCTCCTATCTTATCTATTTACTGTTTTTCACAGTGAAATCATTGTGTACATAGTCACCTAAAATACTTTTTTTTTAACTTCACAGACTGCCATGAGCATTTTCCTATGTCATTAAATTCCTTTTTATTACACCACTTTTAATAGCTAAACTGCATTTATTTATATATTATTTCATCAATTCCCTACTGTTAGAATTTTGGTACATACTCAGTTTTACTATTGAAAATGACACTGTACATGAAAAACATTCATATAAAATATTGTAAACATCTTTGACTATTGAGTAGACTTTCACTAGTTAAGGACATAAAATTTTTTATAAACAATTTTCCAAATTGCCCTCCAGAAAGTTTATGCCTCATATGCTTTAACCAGCAGTATGTGATCAAGTGAGGGTATATTTACCTATTATACCATTGTTAATATTGGATACAACATACAGTTAATGCTTAATACAAATGCACAGAAATTAATAAAAATGTATATTTATTCTTTGCCAATAGAAAAAAAAATATTTTTGCTGTTTTACCCCAATATTTTTTCATTACTCTAAACGTCTTATATAGTTGTAAAATAAAAATTTTAAATAGCATATCCCTGCAGCCTGTTTATTTTAAATTTTTATGTTTGCCTTTTTCTTGCTATTTACAGATTTATAAAACATATACACACACATGTATATGTACACATATATATAACATTAATATGTATGAGGTATACATACAGTATATTGCCTTGTGTTCCACTCATGAAAATCATAGTCTTTATTGGTTACCTTATTTGATGTAGTTTTTATTTAAATAGGGATTTCTATCTTTTTTTAAAAAAGTTTTCTTTTGCACTTATACTGTAACTGATTATTGCTCTGTAGAAATCTTGACTGTTAGATCTCCATTTTTAAGAGATACATGTGATATATGAGTTTTTCTATTTTTATTTGGAAGTATTAACAATCCATTAAAATATTTTAAAGATTTTAAGATTTAAGATTTTAAGACCTAAACCAGTATCTCTGCATCCTGGATCCTGCCTGAGAACTTCTAGACAAGCCTAACATGTCGCACAGCAAGAGGCATAGGTGAAAAGTCAAAGAATGTTGATGATCACAATATTCTGCAGCACACATTAAAAATAAAACCAGATTAGACTTCTAATATTTAACATAATAAATTAACAATTTAAATTAAATTAATGTGAATAAATTAAAATTAACAATTGTAAGTCAGTTATCAGAATAGATATAAAGCTGTATTGGATTTTATTGGAGTCTACATATGTCTTGAGAATTATAAGTATTTCTATTTTGCTATTATCTTTCCAGGTATCTGGGGAGAAACTAAAATTCTAAGCGTTAACGCATAGACTACTACATATTTTCTCTCTAAGTAGGAATTCAGCTTTCTATTTGTCTTATTTAGCTATTTATATATGTATGGATGTATATGAGAGAGAAAATATTGAAACATCTAATATTACTTAAGATAATTAAAAAGTTGATGTTTGTTTTGGTTCTTTCTCTCTTCTCCTCCCCTTCTTCGCTTTTTCTTTCTTTTCCAGTGGGGTTAGGGTAGACCTATGGAGAGCTACGTAGGAAGGAGGAATAAAGGAAGGCAGGAGAAATTCAATACTTTTCCTAAGTTAAATATATTACTCCCTGGATTCTTTGGTCACATGCAATGATTGCCATTGTGGGCAATAGCTGACAAATTAGCTTTCAAGGAAAGTTACAAAGGCTGCTTCTCAAAGTTATCTTTCTTCATGCCTCAGAGAATTACACTACCATTGATAGCCTTGCATGTCACTAAGTGAATTAAATCAAGTTAATTATTGATCATGATGTTTAAACAAATCTTTGAAACTTTGTGCATAAAAATAAAACAACACAGGATCTTTGAGACTTAAAAAAAATGAAGTTATGAATTGAAAGGGAAGTCATTGTAAAGCTTTTTGCAACAAGGATTGTTTGGCTTAAATGTCAGCCTTAGGCAAAATTTAAAGCTAGAGACCTTATCTTTCAGGATTTCTGTTCACAGGTTTCTTTTCCTCAGGCAGCCAATGCCTTTCTATTGCCTCTAGGCACTTAGAGAACTATCCTCTCTCAATTTCCCTACAGAAAACTTTGAGCGCAACTGAGGTTTTTGTAATCTGTGTCAGATAATTCAAGATTCAGCCATACTTTGTTTTGTTCTCTGTTAGCCCAATCAGACAGAAGGGAGGAATTTCATAAATTAATCCTAGGTCTGTTTTGTCAAGTCAGGAAATTGGCATATTAGGTTTCTAGGACTAGCACCATTTTAATAAAGTAGTCCTAGAAAAGTGAAAGGAAATGAAATACTTTAGGTGTGATTCAGAATGTTTTTAAAAAATAATCACCAAAATTGTATCCCCACTGTGTACAAAATGTTACCCTTGGCCATATTTGCCATTTTAAACAGTGCTGTGTCACGCATAGCTTCTACTCTGTTTCACTCCATAATTTAAAATCTGGAAAGGGAGTAATATTTCTTTATTCAAATGTTTCTTTCAGAATTTTGCAAAATTACTTTCTAAATTCTACGGTTGTTTAGTAACACTGAGCTTTTGAAAAAATGACAAAATAATTGGTGGTGAGTTGGTCCTCCCTCAGTCCTGCCATATGATTTTACTCTTCCCTGCCCTGTGTGCAACTTTTTGTTGTAGCTCCCCCCTATGCACTAATCCCTTTGTACAGGAAAACCCAAGGAATAAAAGTCTTTTCAAAAAGTGAGCATGAGTGAGCAAAATCAAGGCTGGATAATAAAGCCTCCTACCCTAGCCATGAGGTCATCATTAAAATTTACTTGGCGATAATATACATTTCTTTACTTTTATCTTCTCTCTTCTCATATTAGTCTTCATTGTTTGTTCAAAACTATTACTATTGGCCTGCCACGATGGCTCATGGAAGGCCAAGGAGAGAGGATTACTTGAGGCCAGGAGTTCCCGACCAGACTAGGTAACAAAGCAAGACGCTCTCTCTACAAAA
>NW_016107341.1:2161926-2179619 GCF_001604975.1 Cebus imitator
TTTTTGAAAAGGAGTTTCACTCTTATTGCCCAGGCTGGAGTGCAATGGCACGATCTCAGCTCACCACAACCTACCCCTCTCAGGTTCAAGCCATTCTCCTGCCTCGGCCTCCAGAGTAGCTGGGATTACAGGCATGCTGTACCACGCCTGGCTAATTTTGTATTTTTAGTAGAGATGGGGTTTCCTCATGTTGGTCAGTCTGATCTCCAACCCCCAACTTCAGGCGGTCCACTCACCTCAGCCTCTCAAAGTGCTGGTATTACAGGTGTGAGCCACTGTGCTCGGCCGTTGTCTGCTTTTTAAAAAATTTTTATTTCTTCCTAAAAACCATCCTACCAGTTAGGTTATTGTCTGATGCTGTTTTTTGTTGTTGTTGTTTGTTTGTTTTTAAATGTATTTCTTCTAGGAACCCTAATTGTAACAGTGACCTTTAGGTCCATGCCTGACGGTTGAGTAACCTATGGCCACTCAGGCAGGAAGAAATGACTTTTTCTATGAAATCCAGTGATTTCTCAGGTTACCAACTTCCTTTATAACCCAACACTTGCCTGTCTCCTGTGTAAAGCCAACCTAGGATAAAAGTGTGCTCCAGCCCAGTGTTTACTTAGGGATCTTTGGATCCAGGACTCATGAAACCATAGTTAAGACATTGCATCAAACAATTATATACAGTATCACTTGCAGGAGACAGATTGAAAACAATATATAATAACAAGAATAAATACTTTGAAAAAGAGAGAGGTACTATTTGCTACTATTAAAGCATATAAAAGTATTATGTTCTAGAGATAATGATGACATAAAGAAATATTTTGAGGCATAAGCATATGCAAAAATCAAAAGAACCAAAAACTTCTTCAAAAATTTGACTTGATGTAACAAAAGTCTATGAGAAAAAAACAGAGATTGTTGGAATCATTAGGAAATAATCTGATTCTTAAAGGCTCTGTAACATTTGAAAACAAATGGCAGTAAGTGAGGGCATCTCGTCAGTAAGAATAGAATACACATGTAGAGATCCATGTTTGTGTTCAGCGTTTTGTTTCAGTGTAGCTGAGACAGATGACGTTGCAAACAGTAGTAGCTATATGGTATAAATTATGTGGTTAACAACAGATCAAGATAGATTTTGTGCTCTTTGTATTTCTTGTAGAAAGTGAGGATGCCAGGTGTGGTGGTGGGTGCCTGTAGTCCTAGCTACTCAGGAGGCTGAGTTGGGGAGGATCTCTTGAGCCCAGGAGTTTGAGGCCAATCTGGACAACATAGGCCTCATCTCTAAAAAATTAAAGGAGAAAATTTTAAATATGAACGTCTAATTCATATTCTATTTATATCCATTCTCTAGGCCTCACTGAGTACCACTATACAGACTTGCATTCTAATTAATCTAATTCTGATTAGTTCAATGCTTTTATAACTTCAAAAATCAAAAAAGCTACTCCTTTAAGCCATAGTTTCTATATTTGTCTTGCTCCTTTGCTACATCAGTTGTCTAGAATTTATCATAAATCTTTTTCATTTGTGCTCTTATTTTTGATGATTGATCTACTTGGAAAACAGGTGGCATAAATGATAATATTTCAAAAACCGGAATTGTGTGTTAATACTTTTAATTTTTATGTCCAATAGACAGAATGTGCAAATTTCATCAGAGTACTTCAGCCCTATAACAAAACTCACATATATGTGTGTGGAACTGGAGCATTTCATCCAATATGTGGATATATTGATCTTGGAGCCTACAAGGAGGTAATATAATGAAAAAGTATGAAAAGCATAACTTATTGTAATATCTTATTACTTAATTCCTATGACGTAAAACAGGCAGATTTAAATATAAATGCTGAAACATATATGGCCAGGCATGGTGGTGCATGCCTGTAATCCCAATTACTCAGGAGGATGAAATTGGAGGGTCACTTGAGCCAAGGAATTCAAATCCAGCCTAAGCAGCATAGTAAGATCCTGTATTAAAACAAAACAAATACAAAACAAAACAAAACAAAACAAAACAAAAAACATATAGTTTATGAACAACATAGTAACTTATGTTCCTAGCCATTCTATGGACTGTCATTTTAACGGTATACTTGATCTACCTAATACAAATGTTTTTCTATTAAAAGTGGTTTTTAGCAGGATAATCAAAATTAATAGTGTAAAAATGTTAAAAATGTTTGTTTTCTATGGGCTCTATGTCTGTCTGTATTTTCTCCTGACTTTCCTTTTTAAATACATATCTATATAGTATGTTACTGTTGATAAAAATTTGTTTTCCATAAGATCTTGCAAAAGAATTGCATTATATAAATAATTTCATTTTCTCATCCAATAAAGTTGACCTGTTACGTATGTTTATAATAGTGGACACTAAGTGTATTTTAATAATTTTCTTATAATTGTGTAAAGAGTCATTGGCACAATGAATTTATTGTTTCGGCTGGACCAAATTGCAATAATGGAAATAAAGGATGTATTAATTAAGATTAATGTATTCCAGATATCAATGAGCACTTTAATAAGTGAGAAACATGCATATTTTTGCAGTTAAATTAATTACCAATACTTTAGCATACTGTTCTTGTGTTATGGACTTCATCCCATGCACTTTACATGGATTATTGCTTTGAAATTTCACAACACTCTCAATATAGCCAGTGTCATTTTAATTCCCAATTTATAGGATAGTAAAACTTAAGTCTCAGTGGAATAAATAACATGATGAATCACCCAACTACTAAATGGTCTTGCAACAAATTGAATAAAGGCAGTCTATCTCTAGAGCAAGCATGCCCAACTGACCTTTAGGATACGTCCTCCCAATTGTTTCTTGGTGGTGTACAATGTCATCCTCATGTTTATATAAGTACAGTTATGTGTATCATAACAAGGTTTCCATCAACAACAGACTGCATATAATATGGCAGGCCCATGAGATTATATTACCCTATTTTTACTGCAGTTTTTTCTATGCTTACATAATTAGATGCACAAATGCTTACCATTGTGCTGTAGTTGCCTATAGTATTCAACAGTAACAAGCTGTTCATGTTTCTAGTCTAGGAACCATAGGCTACACCATACAGCGTAGGTGTGCAGTAGTCTGTATCATCTAGGTTTGTGTAAGTGCACTCAGTGATGTTCACACAATGATGACATTGCATAATGATGTATTTCTTAGAACATACCCTTGTCGTTAAGTGATGCATGACTGTACTTTTTGGGAGTAACCACACATATTTGCAGGATAACTGGCTATGTTTTTGAAAGTAAAGTCTGGGCTCATGGAAAAGGTTTCTTTACATTCGTCTTAGCTGATTCACACAGAGATCAAACCCACAACTGTGGACAGATAGATTTTCCTCTCTAACCAACTTGTCTAACCAGCCCAGACTCAATTGTTTGAAAAGAAAGCAACCCTGATAGTTAAATTACTGAACCACTAGGAGACTTGGCAACTTGAATCCATCATTCTTAGTTGGTGGTGTAATGTTCTCCTGTCTAGCTTTGATGAAGGATAATATATAACAGTAGCTCATTGCACGGGGTGTAATTATGTGATATAGCCCCACAGCTTGGTGTGTTTTGAGGCCTGAGGATAAAGGGCAAACTCACAACCTGCTGAAGGGGCAAATAGTGTTCTATAGCTCCTTAAAAGTTACAAGTGCTGGCTGGACACGGTGGCTCACACCTGTAATCCCAGCACATTGGGAGGCTAAGGTGGCTGGATCACTTGAGGTCAGGAGTTCAAGATTAGCCTAGCCAACATGGTGAAACCCCATCTCTCCTAATAATACAAAAATTAGACAGCTGTGGTGGCACATGTCTTTAATCCTAGATACTCTGAAGACTAAGGTAGGAGAATTGCTTGAACCTGGGAGGCAGAGGTTGCAGTGAGCCGAGATTGCACCACTGCACTCCAGTCTGGGTGACAGAGCAAGACTGTCTCCCCCAAAAAAAGTCACAAGTGCTGAAAGCAAATTTAGATGGGGCTAATTACTTAGCTTGAGACTGTCAAGAAGTCCTGGGGCAGTCATATTTACAAATTCCAGGAATAAAAGAATTATGAGTAAACAGGGGCATTGAACTTTGAGTTTTCAGCTGGTCTGGAGTACAGGTAATTAATTGTATGGTAGCCCTGCTTGAAAAGTGTTAACTTTTTAAATGAATCATTAGTCCCAAGAAATCATTGTATTCTAGAGGGAGTTTAGAAGTCCCTTCCGTTTTCTTTTTTTTTTTTTTTTTTTTTTTTGAGACAGAGTTTCACTCTTGTTACCCAGGCTGGAGTGCAATGGCGCGATCTCGGCTCACTGCAACCTCCGCCTCCTAGGCTCAGGCAATTCTCCTGCCTCAGCCTCCTGAGCAGCTGGGATTACAGGCACGCGCCACCATGCCCAGCTAATTTTTTGTAGCTTTAGTAGAGATGGGGTTTCACCATGTTGACCAGGATGGTCTCGATCTCTTGACCTCGTGATCCATCCGCCTCGGCCTCCCAAAGTGCTGGGATTACAGGCGTGAGCCACCGCGCCCGGCCGTCCCTTCCATTTTCAAATAAATAAGGCTCCTCCTAAGGCGGCTGGGAAGAAGGAATAGCAATACACAAAAGGAGTGGAGGAAGCTATTCTTCAGGGACTGCTATGCAGTGCGGCTTGGGCAATCGAAAGAAAGTGAGAAAAGCTAAGATGAATCCCAGATTCCCGACTTTGCCAGTGAGTTGAAGAGTGGTGTTACTTATTGAGGTGAGAGTAGTAGCAAGTTTGAGGGAAATATGGTGAGTTAGTTTTGCACAATCTGCATTTGAGACATGTTCAGTAGGTCATGCCAAGTGGGCAACTGCAGCTGGAATTTAGGAAAGAAGTCTGTGCTGCTGTCAACAACTTCTAATAGTAACTTGAGGACAGATGGCCAGAGTTTGAAATATGGCTCCAGTCATTTACTAACTCCTTGGCTGTATGCATACTCTATAAACTTTCTACCCTTCTGCTTCTTCAGTAAAATAATAATAGTAACTATCTCACGAGTAATTTTGAGGATAAAATGAGAAAATGATTGTATATTCTTTGGCATAGCACTTGCTTTATTCTAGTCAATATTCATCCATTATTAGGTAACGGAAACACACAAAGGTAAAGAGGCATGGATTTTTATAATATGTATACTTTACGTATTTATATAAAATAATATTTATATCCTGCAGTACTGGGAAAACTCGATAGTTGTTTAATACTTGGCTTGGGATCATTTCCTCTGGGATCTCTTCTCTGCTGCTGCAGATCTCATCTTTAAATGGGCATGATATTGACAATAATGTTGCTTAGTTGTGATAATTAAACGTTTTCTTAGTATTATTTCTACCTACTTATATCATCTTTACTTCTCTGCCCATATTTCCAACTGTGTAGATCAGACAGGTGCTTTGTGCATAATTAATAAAGAATAAGGAACTTCATGGAAGCAATCTTATAAAATTGAAGTTTCAAAATATAGAGCACCATTAATTCAATCAGTTTGTTTCAGGAAGCACATTGAATCATCCATTTTTTAAAATATTATTTTCTTGTACATGTCCTTGACTGGCTCAAGGAAACTTGCTTTCCTGCTGTCTCCTATTTCCAGTAGATTATTATAAAGGGAGACCTTGTCCTGGGCTTCCACAAATATCAGTTTAATGGCCTTCCATGGATAATTTAATCAAATATTGTATTCAGAAACATAAGTCTATATAATAGTAGGAGTTTATCTAGTACCTTGGATTCACTGTTACATTTTCCCAGGTATTTTTTTTATTTCTTTAATTATTCTTTCCTTCCTCTTTCCCTCAGTTCCTCTCTTGGTCTCTTCCTTCCTTCCTTCTTTTTTTTTCCAGCTTTTTTGTAGAATTTTCTGGGGCACCAGAATTCAGTTTACTTTTCTCTTTACAATATTACATTACAGACTGTAGAGTCAATGGGTTTATTTGATCTGTGGAGAATAATGTACCCTTAATGATATTTAAATATGCTTCTGAGTCACCATCTAGAGTTGTTTTACCCTGGCATATCTCTGACCCCATCCACAGTTGGGGAGCACGCCCTAAATGTGATCTCATTAAACTTTTCTTCATAGCTAGGTTCCACTATAACAACTTTTCATTAGTTGACCTATTCAAACGAAACATAATTGAACTTGATCATGTTACATAGTCACAGTGGGTCTATAAATTAATTTCAACACATTTTAAAATCTATATGTTTGAAATTCTGAGACTAGATTAGTTAAGAGGATAACCTTTGGAGACAGTCATGAATTTAACCTCCTGCTGTGGCCCTTACTAGCTATATGAGTGAACAAGGTCAGTAATCCCTTCTTCCTCAATATGATGTTTGCAAGGCTGAAATTATTAAAGTATTACCAGCTACATTATTAGGCCGGTGGTGAGAATTTAATGAGAAAATGGGTGTAACGTGGCTGGCCCTAGGTTACTATCTATTAACTGTTAGGTACCATTATTGTTTGTATTAAAGTGTGTTTACTTAAAATTATAAACCAGCAATTATTAACTAGGCTATTTAAATTGCTACTAGTGTTCAATATTTTTTTAAATGAGGTAGTAGTACTATTGGTCTTGTTCAAAACAAAAACGAAGCTCTAAAATGCAACGTAACAAATAATTTTCTCTGTCCCTTTTGCTTTGTTGTTTGTATTCTACATAAGTTGCACTCAATTGTCCTTTTTTATTACATGTGTGCTCTGATATAACTTCGTAGATACTTCGCATAGACAGAATGTCTGAGATGCAGGATTTCTGTAACTAGCGCATGCACAGAGTGAATCATCATCCTTTCTGCTGGATGGTAGTGTTGTCATTGTTATGAAACACTCAAGCTCATGGGGCCACATTCATTATACATTCATATTCTTTCTTGGCAAGCTCAACTTAAGACATTATTTTTTTTCTTGAATACTAAAAGTCTGCCAATGTCATTCTGTCTGTGGCCGCTATTATAAAAATAGATGTTTCCGCCAAAATAACTATGTGGTTTAATGTGTACAGTGTTTTCCTAATAGTGAAAATACTACAACAGGATTTTTATTTTTTTACCCAGATGTATCAACAACTTGAAAATGAACTGCCTACCGTAGAACACTTTTATGTTATACTAACATTTTAAAAGCTATTACAAGGCTTAAGTAATTTTGTATAGTTGAAGATACTTAGTTATATAAATCATAATAATTTTCCTGAAAGTATGATTATTATAGGAAATTTATTTTTAAAAGATAAAGTTGGTTTTATTAGGCTCAATAAATAAGTGGTGAAGCTCAAGAAATATGTGTTCTTAGTGGTGATTTTGATATTGATAATGGTCCAGACTAAATGTGTTGATGAGTACATCACTACTTCCATTTGAAAAATTCACTCAGTGTTATCATTGCCACTTTGGGCCAAGGGAGACCAAAACATGGGTATTCGGTCATGCCAGATATATTTGCTAAAGAGCTAAGGAGTACAGCACGATGCACATGCTATAACAGTTTTATCAAATTCATGAGTTGAAATTTAGTTTGTATCTCCCACATTCTTACTGATTGCAATATTTTTAAAAAGCTCACTGATATTAATATTTCTCACAACAGGACATTATATTCAAATTGGACACACATAATTTGGAGTCTGGCAGACTGAAATGTCCTTTCGATCCTCTGCAGCCTTTTGCTTCAGTATTAGTAGGTAAGATCAATGACAGGCAGTTCTTACTTTTAAATGGTTTTCTAAGAGGTATGTGCTGACTGAACCACACTTTCTTATTGAGCTAAAGGTAATTTTGGACTAATCTTCCACCAACAATTTGGTTCCATTATTTTAGTGCTAAATTTGTCTATACTGTGCATCCTTATCAGTAAAGGAAGGCCACAGCCATCCATGATGTCTTCACAGTTACTCTTTAAATGAATTTCTGATTGAATTTTTTATAATGCAAAGAACACGTAATTACTTGTTCTATAGTTTTATATATAGAAGTCTGGGGATTTTCTTATGTTGTGATATCTCCCTATCTGACTTAGTATGGAAGTTAAATTTAGCAATTCCATGTGTGGGTAAATTAAGCCAAATTAATCAACCTATAGAATAGAGATAATAGAATGTTATAACATCTTTCTTTGCAATTTCCCTATAACCTGATTATATTAGTGGAAACATAAAATTTCTGCTAGCATAGCTAGTCTTCTCTCACGTAGAATTCATCTTAAATTCTCTTATGAGACAGCTATCTTGTTCAAAGAAGCAGTACTGTGTGGTCTGAAGTCTGTTCCAAGGAACGTCGGCAAGACTTCTGAATTTCAACCATTATAAGGACTCCTTTTTTCTTGGTTTGGTTCATGACTTTAGTCTCTTTCTATTTAACTTGTCTGTCAAATGTTTGAATAGACGATAAGAGTGAAACACCATGACATTTTAATTTTCACTTAGTGAAAACTGGTGATTTTGCTTTGAAGTGACAGCACGTGTGTGTTTGTGTTTTTTGAAAATTATGTGACTAATGGTCAGTCATTATTCTCAGAAAATGAGATAGATGGTATGTGATTCTGATCTGTGAAGTGGAGTTGGCACACCCTTAATAAAAAACAAAACAAACAATAGATTGGCAGCATTTCTTACTCCCCTTCTGAGTCTCCAAGTAATTTTAGGTACAAGGAAAAAGTTTTAAAGCCCAGATATTCAGATTTAATTTTTATGTTGAAATATATTTTTTCCTGAGAAAACATTCAAATACTTGCAGTTTTATAGGTTTCAAGGTGATAGTTCGCTTCTTTTACTCTTACCAAACTTTTTAATAATGTCTTTATTATTATTTTTATTTTTAAAAAATATGCCCAAAATCAAATATTGCCATTTACCTGGTACATTGTAGGGAGATACCGTAAGAGAATGGAAGCAGTACCTTATCCACGTTCACTTTATGTTGCTGGAGTTCTCTCTCTCTCTCTCTCTCTCTCTCTCTCTCTATTTCTCTCTTTCTGTGTGTGTGTGTGTGTGTGTGTGTGTGTATTTCCTTTAGAAGTTATCTATTCTCATTCTTAAGGTTGAATTATCTCTGATTTTTCATTGAAAGCTGATATAATCAGCATCTACAGAAAGTATCTTAATCCCTTCTTATACAAGGCAGAATTTTAAAGATATGTTTCTAAGAAAAAATAAATTTCAGTGATAAAATGATATATTTGTTCTCATATTTAGGCATTTATAAAATCTAAATGTTCTGTAGGGATTTGCCATTTTTTACATTGTTCTATTAAATGTGAAGCAAAATAGTTGACTAAGAAGGTTTCTTGGGCTGGGCACGGTGGCTCACGCCTGTAGTCCCAGCACTTTGGGAGGCCGAGGTGGGCAGATCGCGAGGTCAGGGGATGGAGACTATCAGGGCCAACATGGTGAAACCCTGTCTCTACTAAAAAATACAAAAATTAGCCGGGTGTGGTGGTGCGTTCCTGTAATCCCAACTACTTGGGAGCCTGAGGCAGGGGAATCGCTTAAACCCAGGAGGCGGAGGTTGCAGTGAGCCGAGGCCAAGATCGAGCTACTGCACTCCAGCCTGGCAACAGAACAAGACTCCATCGCATAAAAAAAAAAAAAAAAAAAAAAATGTAGAAGTTTAGCTGTCAAAGAGACAGCATATTCTCCTGCAGGGACATTCTTCTTCCTGCCCCTCCACCCGCCTCTACCCAACACCGCCACTGATATGAGGGAACATGGATCCCTGTTCCCCTCTTCTCCGTCCCTGATGCTTTTCTCACTCCCCTCCCTTCCAACCTCTTCCTCTCTCTACCCTGCCTTTTCTCTTTTCTCTCTGTCCTCCACCTGCCTGCCTCCACTTTTCCCCCTCTTCCTCTTATTTCCCTTCTTCCTCCTCCATCTCACAATCCCTTCTCTCCTCCTCCTTTTCCTTCTCCTGTCTTCCTTGTTCTTCTCTCTTTTCTCTCTCTTTCTTTTTGGCATCCTCCCTTCTCTCTTTTCTTTCTTTCTGTCTCTGGTGAAAGATGGATATGCACTTTACACAAATAACAGAGGAAGTTTGGTATGCAGTAATGGCAACATCTTTCCCCTTTCAAGAATTCCTGCTTATCAGAACTATTAGAGACATGATTAGCTACAAGGAATGCAACATGTTATAATTACAAAGAATGACTTCAGTGCTGAAATCTCCCTTTCAGCAGAGGTTAGGAAAAGAAAATTTGTGGTCATTGAGGTTGTGTCAGTTAAGCAAATATTAATTATACAATCCATTCCTCATCATGGCCTTTAGCTTTTCATATTTTTTTGTGTCTTATGCTAAAGAGGAACTCCTAATTATGATATTTCTTTGAATTATTTGTGGGGAGAAGAAAAGAAGAATCACTTATTATTATTTACTCAAAAGGGAAACTAATGCATATGCAATTATTAATTCAGACGAATTTGGCCTGTTTTATATTCAAGCATCTAGTATCAGCTTACCAAAGTAAATTGAGTTATCCTTTCTTCAACTAAGCTACATTTTCAAAATCTGAATGTGAAATTTATGAAACAATACATTCTGTTATTAAGCAACAAACATCTTTGGTGTCATGCTATGAAGTTTATATATGTTAAATAGCATCTCCTGCTGTACTCTTAAAACCCCTGTGTACTTTTTTCTCCTTCCCAGACGAGAACCTCTACTCTGGAACAGCTTATGATTTCCTTGGCAAAGAAACCGCATTTACCCGATCCCTTGGGCCTCCTAATAACCACCACTACATCAGAACTGACATTTCAGAGTACTACTGGCTCAATGGTTAGTGATTTTTTTTTTTTTTTTCACTTTTGATTGTCTTGCCTTTGGTTTAGGATAGATAAGAAGTTCCTTATTATTCATCCAAACATGCTTTTGGAAGATTTGATTTAGCTCAACATTAGAAAATACATTTGAAATAATTCTCCTTGAAGACAAATCTCCAAAACCTTTTGTTTATACAGTAATACTTAATATTTATTGAGTGTGTGCTATTCCTCAACACTGTTCTATGCTCTAATTGATGTTTTAAATATTCACCATGCCATCTGGGATATATCATTATTTTATGCTTTAATAGGCATAAACTATTATGCTATAATAATACTGAAGTACAGAGAAGTAGTTTGGTCAAGGTCTTACAACTTGTCAGAGGCAGAGGGAGGATTCAAGCTGGCAATCTTATGCTTACAGTCTGTGTAAAGACCAAGCCATGCACTGTCTGTTAGCTCAATGAACTGGGGTTAGATTGTATGTTAACTTCTGTTGTTTATAAATAATATACGTTTGGGTTAAGACACTTCTCTTCAAAATTTTAAGTATATTAATATTGACATAATTTTGATTACTAAGAATCACACAATATTTTGAGTTAAAAAAATTTAAAAAAAACATAAGAAACCTATAAATGTATAAATTATTTAATTAATCCATTACAAGGCATTACAAGGACCATTACAAGGCACCCCACTCCACCCCACTCCCTACTACCACCTTACAACAGATTAAATTTTGTCATGATACTGTAATATATGACTTTATTCCATTGCATGGCAGAATGAAATAACACTATAGTTTAAGCAGGCAGATATTTCTCACTCATAATAAATATTGGGCTTTAGTGAAGGGTACCAGTATAGAGATTTCCTAGGGGCTATCTCTCTATCTCTCAGTGCCTTTTAAGCAATGACAACATAAACAAAAGGAAAAACACTCTGAAAACATTTATTTAATCAAGAAGCACAGATCTATTTGTTTACACAACAATGTGATTCTCCTTGGCCAAAAGAGTACCCTGAATAGGTAGTCTTAAAAGAGAAAACAGATATAGAATATCCCTGACTATGTGATTATCCATTAATTTATTGACACACATGCAAAGCAAAGCTATCTTTCTATGCATTATCAGATTTTTGTGGAATTACATGGTTTGAAAGTAACTTCTTAGATGTCACCTAGAGAATAGTTTAGATAACTATTTGAGTAAAGAGATATTTTTATGGCTTACAATGACATATAAGATTGTATCTCTGTCTTGGAATGGCAAATACTGTTACGTTTCCCCTCTTCTAAAACACAGTAATATTTTTTCCTTAACTGTAACATATTAATAAGTCAGCAGCATTGTCCATACAATAAATGTAGTAAGTATGCATTCAACTATTATTTATCTGGAAATGCTATTTTTAGTTCTGTATGAAGAAGATTAGAGAGTAGGAGACGTTTGAATTGGTTTAACAATTCCCTTAGTAAACAACTTCTGAGGCTCTATTGCCTACTGGGTGCTACTCTGTCCATGCAGCCTGCACAGATAGACAGGGGAGGGTCACTGACCTCAGGGCTGATGAATGCCTTACTCAGCCTGGAGCATAAAGCAAGAGTGGGAGACAAGGCTACAAAGCTGCAAATATTATCTTGAAACCATGATGGCTTACATTTTAATCAGGGAGTCAGAACTTTGTTTTTCTAAAGGTAACTTACAGAAACAATGGCATGTTTTTTAATAGCGTGAAAGGAATAACATGAAAGGAAGACTAAAGAAGGACGAGGACAGAGAGACAGAGGCCATTGCGTGAAAATGAGAAAGGGATAGCAACAAAGGTAGTGAAAGTGAGGATGGGCATGAGAATATACTGCGGAGAGAATTTGAGAGACAAGATACTTGTTTGTAAATAGAAGAATCCAAGGACATGAGGCAAGGCTCAAGAGATTTGGATGTGGGAAAACTTTGCAATTAAAGAAGCCAGTAGAATGGAAGAAATTGAAGACAGGAGAAAAGATAAATGGTAGAGGAATTCTCAATTGACAGAATTCAAGCAAATGATTACTATGCAGAAAAGTAACTTTTATGGTTCCAGGAGATTCAAGGCAGACTACTTAGTGGTTAAAAGCCGGGGTGATTATATGACCTACTTTGCCCAGGATATTTTCAGTTCACTTCTGTTCTTTTACTCTTAAAGGTGTCCCAGTTTAAGCCAAAGTTATAGCTTTGTTTCTGTGGAATTTATTTATTTGTGTTTAATTTCTGAATGGTACCTTGGTCAAACCTTTCTTCCATTCAAATTCTTTGTCTGTAAATATGGAATCTATTAACAATAGCATCTATTCAAAGGGTGTTATAAAGACTAAATTAAATCATATAGGGAAGTCTGTTAGAAGACAATTTTAAGAGCCAGATTAGTGTCAATATAATCATCATGATCATTATTATTTCTGAAGGTAGCAGAGGTAGAAGTGGGGCTAAAACCCTGAATGCCGAGTGATTCTCTACCATCTCTTTAGCATTTCATATTATTGACCACCTTTTCATTCCCTCCCTCTGCACTTCATAATTGTGTGAGCTCATCCATCCGAATAGTTTCAACTGTTTCCTGTGTTCCAGTGTTTCCTAAAATTGTGTTTCCAACCTTTTCCTGTAAATAAGTGGCCTTAAAAATAATTTATTTGGATGACTTCCATTTTTATTCTGGATTAAAAGAAAAAAGATGATTGTACTATATACAAATCAAGATATTTAAACCTTAATTTTGATTGTGCTGTTAAATTGCTTTAAGATTTTTACAAGTGGTTTAATTACCCTTTGCTTTAATTGAATCTAAAGTCTAAAATCTTGTGAACGTTATAGATCTTGTTTCTTCTTTCAAAACTCTCCTTCATTATAGATTTCCTGATTTTTATCTATTTTAACTTTCTTAACTTCATCCACCCAGTTAGCTTGGAGTTATCTTTGATTCCTTCCTCTTCTTCCTCTCCTTTATCTAATCTATTGCTAAGAGCCTTTACTTCCTTGAAATTATCTGTTGACCTTGTTCATTCTATGGTTACCATCTTCCTATAGGTCTTCATTACCTCATTTCTGATTTATCATCACCATTTTATTGTTTACTAACTGATCTCCCTATTTCTCATTTCTCCCCATTCAAATTTATTTTATATAATATCAAAGTTATTTCATACACATGTTATATAATATCCATGCTAGTCCTAATCTTGGCACATTTAAAGTGCTATTTTATTGACTGTTATAATCCTGAGAGAATTATTACCTGCAGTTTACATTTGATAATATAGTAGATGTCAGATAATAGTTCATAAACAGCTAGTGGAGGTGAGTTTGAAGCTCAAATATGCATATGTAGCTCCCAACACTGTATCACTTCCATTGTCTGATAGAGTTCATCAGCTCAAATTCTGGTCTTTTTATGGCATATCCCCTGCTCTTTGCAGCCTCACTACAAACTGGGCCTTACGTACATGCCATGTAGGGCAACAGCAAGCCAAGGATGTGAGTCTGGTAGCAGGAGATTGGACAGAAAAAGAAAATGGAGTTTGGCAAGCAATGTGTTAGGCAGGCTAGCTGGAGCCAGGCAAAGTACAAGCAGCCAGTCAGATGTTTGCTGAGGGAAAGGCAGGCCAGAGCTAGAAGAGCACAATGCTTCAGGAGACTCAAGTCACTCAGGAGCTCCCCAGAGCACAGAAACTAGGGCAGAGGAAGGGAAGAAATGATACAAATGATGATATTCTTATAATGAAGAGAGACCTGATGGAATAAGACAAAACACTGGCTTGCTCAGAGGACATTTCTGTCCTTCATGAGAAATGGCCATTTTCCAGATACAGTCAGCCTATGGTCCAAAGTCAATGGGGTCATCTGTCTGGAGACAGGAGTGTGACAAGAGAGACTACAGATGAACTGCAACAATTTAGTATTTAACTATTAAGATGCATCTTCTAAAGAATAATATTTTTAATATGATGCTATATGAATCTTTTATAAATCCATTTTTATCACTGAACCACTTAGGGAGTTTAAAATTCTGGATACACGTGTGCATGCCATATTGTGTTCTGTGCCCCACTTGGCATTAACCAGTGTGAGATCAGCTAACCGCTTAACAGTGCAAGGATCCTTGTTAGAATTTGTCTAGGACTGTTTAATCCAGTTTCAAGACTTAAGAAGTAGAAATCCTGATTCCTTCCTTAAGATACTAATCCACCTAGCAAACACTTTAGGAGGAGGATACAAAATGGCAAAGATTAATTTTTTTTCATCTTTGAGGCAGTTTTTATTTGAACTTGTAAAAACATTTTCTTTTACAGTACTTTTATGGGCATTTCTAAATGAAGACTTTGATGGTTCCAGACTGATTTATCAACTTAATCTTAAAACATATAGGAAATAGGAATATAGATGCAAATAGAAAACTAGGGTGTTTATCAAATGCAGTTGAGCTTTTGTTAGAGTTTTAGGATAAAACTAAGAAGTGTGACCACTTGGAAGATGAAAACAAACAATAACGCCTCAGACGCGTGCATATGTTTTTGTTTTCTTTCTTGGAATAGATGAGAGCTTTTGTTTTACATTTTCATTTTTAACATGTGGAGACAGTTTTCATTTGACATTTCTCTTGGGATGATCTGTTGTGCGAAAAGTCTCCTTCCACATGAAAGGAGAACATTAAAAAATAATAATAGGAAAATGATAATTAACAAAAGGAAGTTAGGAACTTACTGTCTGTGAAATAATGATAGTGTGCTCATCTGGATGAAGAGAAGTTCATAGGTAGAAAGGAGTGGTGTGTGCTGCAGGCCACATGAGTTTATGCCATTTTCATTTGGCAGTGCTTCTTGGTTTCATGCTAGAAGTTAATCTGAAAATGCACTATTTCAAACTGCATTCCTGTTGGGACATGTACTTCAAATGCCAAATGGAGAAAATGTGCTATAATAAAGCCCAGGTGCCTACTGGTATAATTTTAAATTGTTTAATTCATCAACTATGTACTGATTAAATGATGCCTATTTTTACAAATTTGGCAGCAAATCAGGAACATTTCTATCATAAAATACTAACATCAGAGCTCTAAGACCAGACCTCAACAAAATCTGCAAGAAAGAAACTCTGTTCCTGCAACTTGTATTTATTTTTAACTCTCAAGTATGCTTACTGTTTAAATCACAGAATAAAGCACCTGATAGTAACTCTTTTTCTCATATTTCTTTATACAACAAATATTTAGCTTCAACACCTCCAGTATTTCCCTCCAAAACAATTTTTTACAGTATTTGTAAGATAGCCAATATTTAAGAGAGTTCAGTAAAATCAACAATGGCTGAATAAACGAATTAAATTTTTTATGGTATACATTAGTTGAAAGGTAAAATAAATAGCACTTGGAAAAATATCCATGCTCTTTTCTCCTCCCACTGCACTGATGTCATACTGCAATTTCTGAAATGTAGACCAGTGTCATAGCCTACCTATTGGCTGTTTCAAATAGCCATACCTTTCAACACTTGGATGATGTTTTTCATATCTGAAGTGGGTTGTCCTATGCATTTCAGCAATATGACAATGAGTTGTCATATTCAATGTTCACAACAAGTGAACAGTAATCAGCTCATGTAACTCCTCCCATTTGAGTGACTGAGGAAAGCTTTATAAGCAGCTCTCTCCTTCATTTGGTATTCCTTTTAACTGTTACGCTTTTCTGTTTCAAATCACTGAGTTTTCATTTTCTCTCTAGAGAGAAGATTATATACACTTTGCACCAAGCTTTATAAGTTCAATTCAATCATTTTGTAGGTTTGACAGGAAACTAACATTTCAAGGGCTATCACACTCATGTGTAACTTCTATATAAATTACATGTAAGTGCTACAGTAAATTCTACTCATGTTAATACCGATTTTAATCCCACGTATTTGTGAAGCTAAGGAAAGCCAAGCATTTCCTATAATTTCTGTATAGCTTTATATTTACATATTTTTTCTCATTCAAATTACTTAAGAATTTATTATTCAGTCCCCATGACCCCTGTCCATCCATACAGCTATATTATTGACCTTGAGTTAATGAGTCTAAATGTATCTTTTACCTATCCCATATATACATAGGGTTTTATTTATTTTTGTATTTGTATATGTTTAAAATACACATGCCTGTTCAGCTAGAGATTTCTATCCAGTTTGGCAGCATTGAATTTAAGCATCTGTAAATTCAAAAAGTTCTATAGATGATTATTCATCCCTGGTCTGTGTTTGTGGAAGCCCACAATTGGTTGGTTTTCTCTGTTCATTGCTGTAATATCATTTCAAGTCAGTGGAAAAATCAAGGCTAGGCATTCTCCTTAGCCATGTCTTGACCATATGTCAATATTTTCTTAATCCAGATTATACTTGGTTTGATATAGAGTGTGAGTTCTTATTCATTCTTGTATTATTTGATTCTAATAGTTTTCCTTTTTTGCACTAAGTTCCTTGAATATAGTAATATTTAAATACATTATTCTTTGTTTTCTTAGGTTTCAGAAATTCTAATCTCACATTTATAGAACAATTTGATTCCACAAAGAGTTGCTTTTTAAAAGAAAATATATTTAAATAAAAAATAAGAAGTGTTGGCCGGCGCAGTGGCTCATGCCTGTAATCCCAGCACTTTGGGAGGCTGAAGCAGATGGATCACAATGTCAGGAGTTCGAGACCAGCCTGGCCAACATAGTGAAACCCTATCTCTACTAAAAATACAAAAAAAGCTAGGCATGGTGGCATGTGCCTGTAATCCCAGCTACTGCAGAGGCTGAGGCAGGAGAATTGCTTGAACTGGAATCCGAGAAACGGAGATTGCAGTGAGCCAAGATGGCGCCACTGCACTCCAACCTGGGCTACAGAGTGAAACTC
>NW_016107341.1:2179704-2191272 GCF_001604975.1 Cebus imitator
TGCTCAATGATCAAAACCAAGTGTTTGTGATTTGCCAACAATTTGAAAGAGGGCCAGGGTGGGGAACCTTGAATGGAATTGTTAATGGGCCTTGCCAATTTGAGATTAATTTGAAAAAATAAAATAAAATACTTTATGCGGTTTTCTAAAATTTTATTTTTATGTATTTTTGGAAAATCATACAAAAGTGAGATTATCAAGAATATAAGAGTCCATTGAAGTTCTAAATTACCAAACAAACAAACAAAACAAAACAGGGAAATAATATTGAATAAGGAGAAGAAAGGTCATGAATATATTTTCCTCCTCTTTTTTCCTTTCAAAGCTGTGCACTAGAGCAGAGAAGAGATTGGATAGGAGACACGAGGCCAACCCAGAGAAGCTGAGTGAGAGGATAATGACTGACTACCCATGGCTTGGAACCCAACATTATCTTTTTTTTCTTTTTTTTCCTGATGTGATCTCGGCTCACTGCAAACTCCACCTTCTGGGTTCAAGCAATTTTCATGCCTCAGCCTCCCAAGTAGCTGGGATTACAGGCATGCACTGCCACGCCAGGCTAATTGTTGTATTTTTAGTAGACAGCTTTTCACCATGTTGGCTAGGCTGGTCTTGAACTCCCGACCTCAAGTGATTCACCTGTCACAGCCTCCAAAAGTGCTGGGGTTATAGGCGTGAGCTACCACACCTAGCCCAACATTAATTTTTGTCTATTGAAGAAGGCTACTGTGAAGCTTTCTTTACTGGGCTATTGGCCAATTGCTACACATTTGCAGGACAGTGATTTTCATTACACCTGGGGCTCAGGGTAATCAGAGCTCTAGGCAAAACTCTAGAAGCAGCAATATTGATCTTTTTCACCTCCCACCAATTTATTTTCTTTTAAAACTTTTTGGCTTCTATTTTCTCTTCTACTTCTTAAAAAGTAAGTGCTCTGTGCTTCTTTCCAGGTACCACACATTTTCTACTTAAAGTGTTCCCTTCGTTTCCCAGTAATCATACTCTCTGTTTTCTTTTCTTTAATCCAATTATTTCTGAACTACTATCATCATATTACCGATCTGTTACCTGGTTAATTTACAATTATTTAAAATCAAGACTTAAAATGCATAGTAACTCTTAAACAAGGAGTTAGCAACCCAAATAGATTTGTCATTGATACAATGCAAAGTGATTTATCATATAGTAAACATTTTTACACTGTACATATATGATGGCCATATTTTCAGGTCAGTAATATAGATCTAAATTTTTAATAATGACATATTATTTACGAGTACATGGATGTACTCAATTTTCTATTAGCCCTGTGTATTGTCATAATAATGATAATGCTTATCAACCCCATAACTATCATAATAATAAATCACATTTATCAAACACTTGTTATATAATTAGCCTTTGCCTGATGCTAAATGCTACACACATACACACACACACACACACACACCCACACACCCCTACACACACATATTCATTTCGTAATCATATAAATTATCTTACTAGTTAGATGACATTGGTAATTGGTAGTCTTATATTATATATGAGTAAATTGAGTCATTGAAAAGATAAATAATGTGACAAAGGTCACCATTCCAGTAAGTGGCAGAGAAAAGATATAAACTCAGAAAGTTTATCTAGAACCTATACTGGACTTAGCCAAGCACTATTGGTTGTTTCCATTTTTATACCCCTTGGGCAATTACACAAAATGAATCTAAGAATAAATACATTACAGTATGTCAAAATGACTGTTAGGTTTATAGTATTTCCTAAGCCCTTTATTAAAGACATTGTGAACAAATAGTGACTTCATTATACAGAAAGAGAATATAAAACCATAACAACTGCATATCTAAAAAGACCTACAATTAATTTAGTCTAGTCATGTTCTCACCTGCTCTCTGGAATTCCTGGAGAACTTGTTCAGTACCTCTTTATGCTGATACATATTTCTACATTATATCATGTTTATTTGTATACACATCTCATTTCCCACATCCCGCTCATGGTTCATTTTTCAAAAATTCTACTACTAATTGTTTTACATGGAAATACCACCATACTATGATGACAGGATTGTTTCAGTATCTTAATTTATAGCTTCTTTTCTTTCAAACAGGAGCAAAATTTATTGGAACTTTCCCCATACCAGACACCTACAATCCAGATGATGATAAAATATATTTCTTCTTTCGTGAATCATCTCAAGAAGGCAGTACCTCCGATAAGACCATACTTTCTCGAGTTGGAAGAGTTTGTAAGGCAAGATATACTTATATATTTTACTTAAAGCATATATATATATATATATATGTATGTATGTATGTATGAAAAAACCATGTAAGGTTTAAGTCAAAGTTACTGCCCATTATTCATAAACAGTATGATTCATACTATCCTAGATGTGTAATTTTTGTATGTGTAATTCATAGAGTATGTGTGATTCATACTATCCTAGATGTGTAAGTTAAAAAAAAGGATTCGAATTTTTCAAATATTATAGTTTATTTTTCCAGCAGTCCTGAACTGTTTCCCTAGTGTGAGTTACACCTCTTTGGCAGCGTATTTCTTTTATTGAAGGCTATCCCTTTGCCAGTGATTGCTATTCCCAGTAACATCACCACATCGTCCTGATTCTTGGAGCTTAAAATGTTTTTATACAATGTTAAATAATCAAAATGAAAGTAACTTAATGTAATCCCTAGAGTAATTTAAGCATCAAAAGATTTATATTCTATAGTTTTAGCAACACACACATCACACATTTAAAATTATGTATCTTTACATGTATCAAATAAGTTTAACATTGTATTATGTTATTACTCTATTAAATATTATTTAGGCCTTTAATATAGATTAGGATTTGAAAGCAAATGAGGTTAAGAGGAAAAAAAAAACAACCACAATGTGAAATATTTATTTTGAAGAACATTGAATGAATTTTTAATCTTGCCGTTTTATGTAAATTACAGAAAAACACAGATACCCTATGAGAGGTTTCCATATTGTGCCATCAAAGCTCTAGATTGAGTACAAGAGTTACGGTATAATAATGCTACTAGAGTCATATATAAAGTCTTTGACTTTAATGTACTATTTTTCTGCTTAGATTTGTCTCCACTGAAATAACTTTTTTAAAATAGACACCTATTGTATTAACTCAGTTATTAAGGGGAAGAGCTGTTAATAGATACTCTCAGTGGGAAACTTTCTTTGGTCTTGTACAAACTTTTCATTTTCTTCCATCTGAACCTACCACTTTTTATTTCAATCTGTACCCTCAGGCTTCTGAACACTTTGAGGGACAGAAATACAAACCATCGTTGCACTTAAAAGTGCTAATGAAAACATGGCTTTTGAATGAGGCCAACGTGTGAGCCCAGATCATTCTTTACCTAGTGTCCTAGCCAATAATGCTGTCTCCCACTGATCCCCTCACCCCCAGGGGACAGATTCTCTAAAAAGCATTCTCATTCTTTCAGAGTCTAAGAATTCACAGTAATTTCTCTTGAAGCCTCTTGCCTAGAGATGAATGCCTGTTGTTTGGAATAGTTGTAATGTGTTAGTGTATTGAAGCATGCCTTATAGCAACAGTATCCTGACCCTGAAAAGCTGTGTTGTGGATTGACATTATCTGTATAAATGTGCTATGTTAAATAAAGAATAAGGGATTTACAATCAATTAAATGAATTTCAAGATGAACATATATAATGAGTGAGTATATATTTTGTGTACCAGTCTAATGCTTAGTTTTTGATGAATAGAATCCATTTAATGGAAATGCATTTATAACAAAGGTTAATCTCTTACCCTAGTATAAATATACTGAAAGTTAATCTTAGAGGTGGAGAAATATATTAAAGAAAAATTTAGTTGCCCCATATATAAATTCCTATATTAAAATTATAACCTATTCTGTAAACATCAACCATGGAATATTTTATTTATATTATGAACAAACACATATAGAACTGGAAAGGCAGAGAAAATTGTCATAAATGAGTCTTCTCATCACACATACACAAAACCTTTGAGGCCACATAGCATGATTTTGGCATGCTATTGTTCTTGGTTAAAAAGCTAACAAACTGTGAGATCAAAAAGGATTATATGATGGATGAATTTTAAAAGGAATATAGGATGGATGAATTTACTTTAAAAAATAGAGGTTCTTCATTAATTAGTGTATCTCAATCACTCTTTTAAATGAATTCCCTACTATACATATAATCATAATTTCTCACTATACATATGATCCATTGGTCAAGTGTCTACAATATTTTGGTTCTAAATGCTTCCTATGTAATTTCTTAATTACAGCATATGCTGCCCATGTTTCTGACATAATCTAAGATTAAGTTGTGGCAAAAAGTGAACACTTTCAAGTGGAGAGTTCACTGACAACAGTAAGAATGACTTAAAATCTTTATTTAAATATATGATGAGATGTCCTACAAAACAGTAACAAGTTTGGCAATAATAAAAAAAGACCTCAGCATCATTGTTGCTGTTGTCTTTTATTTTCACATAAAAAAAAAAGATTATTCTGACATTATTTGGAACTTATTATTCCTTTCTGTTATTTCTTCCCCCTAATGTCATTATAATGTTGTTGTTTTTTTCTTTTCACAAATAATAACAGAATGCACGTCTATGCTATGAAACAAAATTGAGTTCAATAGATACAAGTAAAGATCTAAGAAGCAAGAGATCATGTTAGAGAAAACTAAGAGTAAACTGTGTATGCCTCACTGAGTTCACAAAGATTTTTTAGTAATATGAGAGTCCTTATTCTATTTGTTCCACCAGCATATTCCCACAGAACATATTTGAAAATACTAAGGTTTTGTTGTTCTTGTTGTTACAGTTGTTAATTTTTTTTAATTTTTAACTGAATATTTTAGCACAGTAAAGAACTGCTGACAATTTAAAAGTTCCCTACATCTTCAGCTACTAACTAAAAAAAACCATTGTTTTATTGACTTGTAAAAAGAGATTTATTGACCTGTCAAAGATATTACTATCAGACTAAGTAGTATATTGTGATTGATGGGGAAAAGGTTTTGGCAGTAGAGAAACATTATATAAAAATAGCTGAAGGATTATTTGCAGAACAAAAGTGAATCTTCTCAGTTTTATAACTCTTTTATTTATTATTTTATCATCTCATTATTTCAGCAACAGCAACAAAATGTAAAATAATTTCTGTGCAAAATGCACTATACTAGACAATTAGTGTAAATAATCGACTACTGACCCTTTTCTTTAAAGGCTTATAGTATGGTGAGGGTAATAGACATATAAACAAAAAATCATAATGTGATGTAATAAAGATATGAGCTGAGAACTCTAAGGATTCAACGGAGCTCAAAAACATTGTACAGAGGAAGTGGTGCTTTAACTGAGTTCTATTGGGAAGAGGGACTACAATAAGGAATGGAGGGCAGGCATTTCAGGCAGTGTTGTGACAGGTTTTTTGTTTTGTTGTGTTTACAAAACAGTGAAGTCTTGTTGTAACTGGAATTTAAGGGATGTGTCTGGGGAGCAATGCCTTTTGAGATTAGACTGGTAAATTAGTTGATAAGAAGTCTTATTTCCATGTTAGTGAGTGAACTCTATTCTTTAGGCAATGTGGGATTATAAAATGTTTTAAGCAGAGAAGTGACAAGATAGGTAAATATAGTTAGCAGCAATCTGGAGAATGTATCTGGATCCAGAAATTTTTGTGACTGAGAGGCCTGTTAGGTTGTTCCCTAAACACAACAGGAACAAAGAATAAGTTCAAGAGATAGTTCAGAGAGAATCTATGTGCAGACTTCTATAAGGTCTTCACTTTATTACTGCTCTTTTAGTATTTTCCTAGTATACATAGGGCTGACCAACAGAGCTTTGTTGTAGTGATGGTAATGTTCTACATCTTCACTATCCAATACAATAGCCATATAGATTTCAGTGTTCAAGTATGACTAACATGACTCACGAACTGAATTTCTAATGCATTTTAATTACTTTGCTCCTATCATACAGATTTTGATACCCACCATGTAGACAAGGACCCTTTTGTTATTGACAATTATAATTCAGAGATGATACAGCATGGACAAGGAATATGTGCAAAGAGATATACTTTGATATGAGACAGGAAATTTAAAAATTTATGAGCATAGATTTTTATATTTGGACATGAAGAACTTGATGTGGTTCTGAGATATGGGGCACAGTAGCCCAGTTGAAAATTTAACCTGAGGCTCGGTAGTGTCTGGACTCATAAATTTGAAACTCACCAGTATATTGGTGAATCTTGAAGTTATGAAAGTGCCTGACATCGCTCAGGAAGATTTGTAATGCAAGATCAAAGGGTAAGGATGGAATCCAAAGGGACAATGACATTTAGGAAATAGCAGAGAAAAGTGTCTGCAAAGGCAGTTGACAGGAAATAGTGTCATTGCTGGGTGGAAAAACTGGACAAGAGTGTTGTCACAAGTAAGGGAAAAAGACTGCTTCAAGAAGAAAGCAGTTGTCAAAACTGTTGCTTATTGAAAAGAGGTCAGGAAAGACTAGGCATAGGATTTGGCAGTAAGGATATCATCAATGACCTTTGCCTGGATGATATAAATGTCAACCTAACATCAGATCTAGGCTTACGTCTTGCTCTACTTTATTACTCTTCACTTTATTACTCATTCTCTCAGTTTCTTAGCCTAAAAATTGATGACATTGGGCTCCTATTGCTTCCATAACTATTTTACCAAGCAAATGTAAGGCTTAAATGAGATAATATGAATTTGGATGTGACAGATAACTGAGGAAGTTACCGAAAATAAGGGTGACTTAGATATCTAAGTTTTCAAGCAAGTAACAATCTACTATAAGAGACTGACATGTAAATAATGTAAATATCTGGTCACACTGCAGTGAATTTAATCCCAACAATCACACATATGCACGCATGCACATGTACACAAACATGCACAGACACACACACACCCACACCCACACCATACATAAATTTGGAGCCAGAGCAACTTATGTGTGCTTAGGAGTAAAAGAAGTTGGTGTCAGTGGTAGTGGTGCATGTGTTTTGTGGTGTTAGGGGCAGGTTAGTTACCAAAGGTGATCAAAAAGAGATGTCATTTTATTATTTTTAAAGGCCAAAGTTATCATTATGATTTTTCTTTATCTTTAGGAGTATTTGTGCTTTGAGGATCGATCTTATTTCTGAGCATGGTCAAAGTAATTTGGAGTAGTATTTGGAGAAAATTGCACAAATTATTTGAACAATGCAAATTTTGGTCAAGAGATATCAATGAAGAGAGACACAACACATAAACTGACTTAAAGATAATTTTACTTGGCAATATCAATCAATGACAGCCTGAGGAGAATAAGTACCTTCATCCACAGAATATCTTTTAAACTTTTACCATGTTTATAATTGTACGTGGTAGAGCACATTTCTTAATAAATTATTTTTAATAATATTCCTACTTGCCAGACAAACTACTTACTAAATTTTTCCAATAAATTGCTTCACCTTGAGGAATTTCTGAAGTCCTTGTCAAACTCTACAATTCTTTCTACTGTGAAACAGTCAATATTTTGAAGCGCGAAATGATGCAACTTACACCCCAAAGAGCTGCTCTCGTAGACAGTAAATAACACAGATCTTTGTGACGAGGTATTAAATGCTGATTGAATGAACAGGCAAAATAGCATGAAATAAACCCACTGAAAAGATTTGTGTCTATTTACTTTGCAAGTTAGTACTTTCAAGATACTGTTATTTATGTCTGTGTGATGTTTATTACTCTCTCTGTGTGTATGTGTGTGCGTTTCCCTTCAAAATCCACCTTTTAAGTTAATGGGTGGAAATACTAGTTCTTTCAGTAAGACTTGCTTGAAAGTTTTCACCTCAAGGCTGTTTTGCATTACTTTTGAATTCTATTCATTTTTGGAAGAGCTGTCCATTATACTTATGCGAGCCTACTCCAGATTCCAGCTGTAGCTTATGCCAGTTGTCTTTTTTGTTTTGCAGTATTTCCTTTTCTCCATGCCAAGAATTCAGTTTGGATGGGCCTTTCACATAACTTGCCTGGGGGTCTCATTTATAGCCCTTTGCTTCAGTTCTACTTGCATTGTCTATTTTGATATATGGTCCTATTTGGACAATTACTGCCTTTGAAGATTTGTGTTTTTAGGCCGATGACACTTTCCGTATTTATTGATCTCTGTTGAGCTGTGGTTTTTGTGCTTACTTTCAGCATGTCACTTACAACCTAAATGAGAGATTTAGTGCCCACAAGTTACAGATGTGCTTTTGCTTCACTTCCATCTGTTTTCCTGTCTGAGAAATTCCTAGGAAAAGGTTTATACTGTTTGCTACAGATTTTTTAATTGAATTAGCTCTGATTCTACCTGAAAAAGACTGCGTAACATGCCTACATTTACCTAATTGAATGTGCTAAATCTTAGAAACTAAGTTGTTTAGGATGGTGTATTACACCAGTCCTATATTTCCAATAATTTTTATGAGTTTCTGAAGCAGTTAGAAAAACATGTTCTCTATTTCTATTTGCTTAGTCATTAATGGCAAATCACAAATAGTCATCTCTAAATACTAGGTGTTTTTTTCAGAAAAAAAAAAAAAAAAGCCTTGAAAGCCTCTATAAAATTTATCCCTTAAAAGCTGCTGTGTTTAATACCTGCCACAAAGGGTTTTTGTGTTCATTTTGTTTTTGTCCCCTATCCTTTACCTTAGAGGTTTGAGTTTCTGTGTGTGTGTGTGTGTGTGTATATATACTTTTTTTTCCCTCTAAAGTATTTCAAGATTATTAGTAGGTGAGGTAAAACTCTCTATGCTTTGGATGTCAATAATTTTTTTTTGATTCCTAAGTCTCAGAAATGGCACAAAAACCTTTGAAAACAGTAAAGAGCAAATGCCGATAGATCTTCCTCTAGTAAAGAGAAACAGTATCTACAAATTTCTCTTTATATTAAAAAAATGTTTGTAATTTCAGAGGTATGAAGAGATACTTGTTTCTACGTGTTATATGTTTCTGTGTTACACAGTTGTTTCTACATTTGTTTCTACAGCTTAACTTACCTGAGTTGACTGCCAAATATGGTTATGTGAAAACTCACAACCATATTTTTTAAATTCATATTATTTTTAAAATAATACTGCAAAACAAAAAAGAGAACTGGCTTAAGTTACTTTATTTTTAGTGATCAGACCCTTGTTTAAAAATCCGAATGAACCAGGTACATGAAACATAGTTATAGCATTGCAGCTATTGCAAAAGAAGACTGAGAGGCTAAAACGGGAAGTCCAGCATAGTTCTTTCATTTGATTTAATGAGCATAACTACTATCTTCATTATTTCACTTAATGTATTGAAATATCCTCATTTAAGATCCTCTTCACAATATAGTAATACATTTCAATATACAGCATATACTTGCCAGGTTTCACTTTTTATTTCTACGATGTCATGGTCATAGTTTCAAGCTTCTGAATAGGCCACCCTGAGTTTGAATTATCCTTATCATTATTATTTATTTATACAGCACCATGCAGATCATTTGTACTGTTTTGAAAGAAAGATTCTAAAATCTGTCCTTAGAAATAACCCCGTGAAGATTGAGACAACACAGATAGATGTAGATTGGACAGTTGCTGTGGGATCTATTGTAAATGACAAATCAAGCAAAGAATATGAATGATGGATTGAAATATAACAGACATTAAATCAAAAGGACAAAAGTATTAAGTTTCCCTAATCTTATTTGTTTAATTTGTAAAAATGGACAATAGAAATCCTGTGTGTTTGCCTCAGTGTTAGTTTGAGTAATGGAACTAGTTTTTGTTAATTTGTAATACTGTAGTATTTATATAACACTTCAAAAGAAGGTGAGTAGTGTTACTTCAAGCTAAAATCTATAAGCCCAAGTGTATTAATGGGTAGAACAGAGAGTGGGGCACACAAAAGATGCATAGATTATGGTTTTCAAAATGTCTGAAAAATTCATTTTCTTGCTTGCAAAAAGATATAGAAGAGCAGCATTAGGTTAAAAAAAACTAAATTTTAAGCAAAGAACAATTTATAACCTCTAATTCCAGCAACGACTATTTTTTTAAAGTTCTTATGCTTTGTCATTCTGCAGTCTCTATTTATTTGAAAAGCCCAGTGTCCTTCAACTTAAACTCATTAATAGAGTTACAAATCTCTGAATACAAATTAGTAGCTTAACAAAATACTTGTTTTCAAATGTCTTAGAGATTAAACTGATTTTATGAAATCTTCAGGATTTAAGAGCATAGGAGCTGAAAGTCAATTATTATATTCTCCAAAAGCCACTGTTATCTAATATATAGGTCAAAATGACAATGTTTATAAAAGACTGAGGTATCCTTGAAGAGGATGGTATGTACAGATAAAATCATGTTTAACAGCACCCAGTTTAATGACCCAAAGGTCAAAAGACACACTCAATGAAAGTTCATGTGTGACAGCTGCTAGCTACTTTACATGTCTGTGTAAGATTTACAAGGGTTTGAGTTTTGCTGGGACAGCTGAAGGAAAATGTAATACCATAGTACTCTGCTTTAGGTCTGATCTACCTATTAGTAGATGCTATGATTGGAAGATCCTAGTAATTCGTAAATGCAGGCATCAGCCAATTAAATGACTCAGATGTACTGTATTTTAAAGTTGATGAAGGATTGCAAATTGTGATTTGTTGTGTCTGATTTTTTTTTCTTTTTTTAATTAGCCATTTTAAAATGAAGAAATATTGCAAACATATAAAAAGTTACAGGAAAAAGAAAACAGGCACCCTCTGTACTTACCACCCAAATTGAACACATGTGATCAGGCTTGTTTACATTTAATTTCTTTGTTACTTGCATCTGCATCTTTGTTTAGAGGGTATCAAGGCTTTTGGAAACCTAACTACAAAAAGTAAATGATAAATAGTGTAGAAACCCACAGAAGTGACTGGTGACTAAGGACTGCTGATTTTGACATCTTAATAATAAATCTGTTGTGTTAGTGAGATGGTTGTATTCTTTAGAACTTCACAAAAATAAGCAAGGAGGTGACAATTTAGTACAAAAGTGGTTACCTCCCTTTCAGCCTTTTTCTAGGCTTAAGGTTCTTAGAGGGGATTGTGTGGATATGCAAACAAATCCAGGAACTGAGAACTGGTCAACAAAGTCAGCCCAACTGACATTTCCCTACAGGAGAAATACAACTCCTTGTGAATTGAACTTTGCCATCTCAGGTCATGCTTCTGGATGTCTGCAAGAGTTGCTATTCAGTCATTAAATGCTTATAATCCATTCCTGAGTGCTATTATCCCAGGAACTATATTTGCTATCCTGTTGAAAGCAAGTGGCTTTCATCTTTGGCTTGGATTTTCTTGTTTTGTTTTGTCTTGTTTTTTTTTTTTTTTATTTTTTTTTTTTTTTTTTTTTTTTTTTTTTTTTTTTTTTTTTTTTTTTTTTTTTTTTTTTTTTTTTTTCTATTCCTGAGGGGCTGGGTAGGTAAGATTATTTTGTTCAA
>NW_016107341.1:2191326-2250239 GCF_001604975.1 Cebus imitator
TTTTTTTTTTTTTTAATCTTTCTATTCCTGAGGGGCTGGGTAGGTAAGATTATTTTGTTCAAAAAATTTCTACTTTTATTGTCAGGTTAAAAGAAATGCAGGTACAGTTTAAATCCCTTTCCTGTCCAACAAATCTAGATAGGATTATTCTGCTAGTTAGAATTTTCTTATGGTTACCTTAAATATCGATGATAATTGTAAACAGAAAGGTAGGAAATGTTTGAAAAATGAACAATTTATTGTCATGTTTACATAGTAAAATATTTAAAAGAAAATATGATTGCTCGTTTTTATGAAGTAATACTGTATATACCTGTTAAAGGAATGTCATTAAGCAGATATTCTGATTATATGTGTATTCACTTAGCAAAATAATTTCATCACATATTCTGTGATGGGTTAACTAAACTTTAGTCTCCAGCATTTTATTCATAATCACTGATATATATGTTTATACTTATTGAATCAACATTACTTTTGTATTTGCTGCTGACCCTCTCAAAATATACAAATGTAGGCAAAGACAATTTAATAAATACCATGAATATATAATAATGCATTGAAATAAAAGTGTTTTTACTAGACCTCTGCTTAGCACAACTAGAAAGCTGCTAAAAATGTAAAGATTAGATATGTTACCTTAAAAAGATCTAAGTCAAGAGTCATGAGAAGATTAGAAAATATCTTATATATTTAAATTCATTTAAAATTATCTTAGATTCTGATAATTCCAGATATGCCTCTTCTCACTGGAACCCTACTATACGTGGACACAGAACTTGTTACATTAGGAGAAAGCATCAATATTTTTGCTCATTCTTATTCATGTATAGATATCTATTCTTAAATGATCTGAGGATATTGGCATTATAAACAAGTCCTATCTAGATAAATCTGTCTGCATCTGCAGACATCTGAAATCATCCAATAGATGGCTGAAACATACTTTATTTTTTAACAATAATAATCATAATATCTGAAATCATCCAATAGATGGCTGAAACATATTTTATTTTTTAACAATAATACTCATAATAAACGTATGTAAAATGTAAATGTAAGACCAATTACAGACATGCTTTTTATAAGAGAGTCACTATATAGAATATATTATACATTTTCTTAAAAGGAAGCTGATTATTTAACTTCTTTGCCAATTACTAAATTTTTTAATAGTTCTTCATGTGCACTTAATAACATACAGACACTTTGGCCTGGCACTAAAGCTTTCCTTGATCTTACCCCAATTTACTTTTTATAACTTTTTCCTTCACTATTTTAATTGATCTCAGTCTTCATCTAACCACAATTTATACTGGTTCTCCCCACATGTTCTGGATTGTTCCACCCATTGTCCTTTTCCCTAGTTTCCAGCGATGAACATATTTCCTGAACCAATCTCTTCATCTGTAGTTAGGTCCCATCTATTATTGTAAAAAGTTAGCTTTAAATCCACTCTTCAGTGAAGCTTTTGTCATTTTCCCACTATAAAGAAATTTTAGAGGAGACTCAAACTCCTTGGCCCATACTCTATACCATTCTGATTTTTTAAAATGTTTTATTCTTAGTTATTTATTAACTAATTAATCATGTCTTATTCAACAGTGAGAGAGATTTAGTGACTTATCGGGAGCTAAGTGGAGGGAATTTTAGGTAGTGCATTTTTCTAGCGAGAATTAAAAATTATTCAATAACCAACTAAAAATTATTGTGCTTTTTATTATCACCACCTACCAGTAGTTGTAAAAGTATCAGTGACAATATCTGTATACTAATCACAGAAGAGTCTTGTTGGTCTAGATTTTAAATTGCTGTTTACTACTGTGTATCTATTATATATACGTCTATGTGTATATATGGATATTTGTGTGGATAGTCAACCTGCAGCACACATGAATCAGCTGCACATATGTTCAAAGAGTAAGTACATAATAATTTGGAATCATTTAAAATTTAAAACAGTGAGACATAGTGCAAACTGTGAGATGTGATAGTTTTTCCTTGAGTGCCAATTTTTTGGTTGATACATGAACTATTTTATTGAATGTTGTTGCTTTTAAATTTCAAAGTTATTATTTTAGAATTGTGTGTTATAAACATAAAGAGAAAATAAAGAAAATAATTATTATTACTGATTTTTACATAAATATTACGGAAAATATATCTTTAGTGGGAAGGGAATGTAAAAAATGATTCACTCTGGGTATTACATACCATAGGTGCCCTTGGTGTTAGGTGCTAAGGCTATCAAGATACCTCTGGTCTCTGGTTTCCTTTCCCTCTTCCCCCCACCTTTCTTCAAACATAGTATTTAGATGATTTCAAATTCTCTTGTTTGTTATAGTCATTTAGATGCTTTTCTCTAATTTAGTTTAATTTCAGAGATAAAAGGAAAAAGTTTCTAGATATTCAGACTTGAAACTTAATAGTTAACTTCTCATTAACTTTACAGAACATAGATTGATTGAAGGATAAATGACTTTATATAATTTATACTTAAATATAAGTAAATTATTAGAAAAGATGGCTCCAATAGTAATTTAAATATATTAGTCTCATTTTATTATAAGTACAGCAGAGCTAGTTGAGTCAAATGAATGAAAAATCATACTTATTCAGTGTTCACAGGTGTATTAGTCTGTTTTCACACTGCTGATAAAGACATACTGGAGATTGGGCAGTTTGCAAAATAACGATGTTTTATTGGACTCAGTTTCACATGACTTGGGAGGCCTCACAATCATGGCAGAAGGCAAGGAGGAGCAAGTCACATCTTACCTGGATGGCAGCAGGAAAAGAGAGCTTATGCAGGGCAACTGCCATTTTTAAAACCATAAGATCTCATGAGACCCATTCATTAACACGAGAATGGCATGGGAAATATCCGCCTCCATAATTCAGTCATCTCCCACAGAGTCCCTCCCACAACACGTGGGAATTATTGGAGCTACAAAATGAGATTTGGGTGGGGACACAGAACCAAACCATATCAACAGGTATATATTAATTTAAAAATGAGAACATATATTTTTATGTTGAATTATTGAGTAGTATAATCCTGTTTATTCTTTAATTGATTTAAGTGTTTATGTTTAGCTAAATGCTTAAAGAACATTTTTAATGAACCATTTCAAAGTAAAAATAAAGTATGGAAAATATAGATAAATATTCTTTAAAATAATTGTTTTGGTTTTGGTTTTGTTTGTTTTTGAGACAGGGTCTTACTCTGTCACCGAGGCTGGAATCAATGGCACAAATATGGCTCACTGCAGCCTCGACCTCCCAGGCATAAGCAATCTTCCCTCTTTAGCCTCCTGAATAGCGGGGACTGCAGGCACATACCACCACACATGGCTAATTTTTAAAATTTCTGTAGAGATGAAACCTCATTATGTTGACCATACTGATCTCAAACTACTGGGTTCAAGTGATCCTCCTGTCTTGGCCTCCCAAAGTGCTGAGATTATAGGCAAAAGGATGGTTTTTATATATGTGTTATGCATATGTTTATGTTGCCTTGTCATAAACAATTAGTAGGACATTTAATTAGTAAGACATTAAATTTGAAAAACACTTTTAAGCCTATAAAGTGACACATTGCTAAAGGATGCAAATATTGTCTTTAATCCTATAAATAATATACAAGTCAGTACTAGTATTCATTAAACTCAAGTTGACTGGGACTATGCTAAATATTTTATAGGCTTTTTTTCCCATTTAATCATCAAACTAACCGTATTTCAGCTGGGTGCAGTGGTACACACCTGTAGTATCAGCTACTCAGGAGGCTAATATGGGAGGATTACTTGAGCCCAGGAGTTTGAGGCTGTAGTGTGCTGTGGTCTTGCCTGTGAATAATCACTCACTCCAGCCTGAACAACACAGACTCCATCTCCGAAAAACAACAACAACAAAAATTAACTGACCATAGTTCAAGGCATTTATCATTTTTATCAAAGAGAAAATAGACACTTAAATAGTCTCTTACAGGTCTTGAAGCAAAAAATTGGCAGGTGGGATTTGATTTCAAGCTGCCTTATTTACTATTGCCTTGTATGCATCTACTCATCCAATAGAGCTAAATTGCTTATATTGAATTTATTTAACCATGAGAAAAACATTGAATGTTGAGGGCCAATATTGTCTTTTTTCTTCTTTTAAAGTTCAAGCACTAAATATCTAGGTTCTATGTCTTTGTAAGCAATCAATATAACACACTTGTAATAGCCACCAGTTTTAGTGAGTGATGGAATTGTGTTGGTAAATGTTTATATTTATTTATTTATTCCATGTCAGAATGATGCAGGAGGACAACGCAGCCTGATAAACAAGTGGACGACTTTTCTTAAGGCCAGATTGATTTGCTCAATTCCTGGAAGTGATGGGGCAGATACTTACTTTGATGAGCTTCGTAAGTTCCTTCTTTCCTTCTTTCTTGGAAAAGCCTTACTGCCTAATTAAGTAACTTGGCATGTATTTTGCTTTAGCTCCAAATGTCTGATTAATTATATACCAGCAAACCTTATAGCAGTAGTTCTTACTAAAATTCACACACAAAGTACACGGAAATGCTCTAGGTCCGGGCACACGTTGTAATGCAGTAACTCTTCTCCTTATAAGAGTCCTCAAAGTAAGTGAAGGAAACAAAACTACAGCAAGAAACAGAAAGATATGAGCTCTGGAACTACACAGTTCACCCATTCTCCATGCAGTCTTTCATTTTGAAAGAAGCCACCTTTTATAGGTAGGAAAACTTGGATTCTCTATTCCACGGATGCCCTCTGCTGGAAAGTACAGGAGATTTGGTGAACACCGTCCCTCGAACTTGTTAATGAAAAGAATTCTCAGAAGCAGCAGACAGCTTCTTCTATTTCACTTCTCCTCTTCACTCCCTCAAAAACGCCTTCCAAGTCCTACAATGATTTTTTTTTTTTGGTTGTGTATAATGCTACACTATTAGCTTTTATCTTCTTGAACTTGTTCCTGTTTTTGCCATGTAATGTAAAAATGATCATCTATATCAGGGAATTATTTCATCAGTATTGCGAATTTTACAAGCTTAAAGTATATACTCAGTAATCGTGGATGACCTCTTATATTGTATATAAGCACATTCACATATTAGTCTTTTAAATAATATTATTTGCACATACCTTACTATCAATATTGAACTAATTTTGGGGTAGCTATTTTCATATTGTTACGAAATAGGTAAATGAGGCCGGGCATAGTGGCTCACACCTGCAATCTCAGTGCTTTGGCAGGCCAAGGCAGGTGGATCACTTGAGGTTAAGAGTTTGAGACCAGCCTGGCCAACATGGCGAAACCCCATCTCTACTAAAAATACGAAAATTATTCGGGCTGGTGGCAGGCACCTGTAATCCCAGCTAATTGGAAGGCTGAGGCAGCAGAATAGCTTGAACCTGGGAGGCATAGGTTGCAGTGAGCAGAGATCGTGCCACTGCATTCCAGGCTGGGTGAAGAGCAAGACTCTGTCTCAAAAAAAAAAGGTAAATTAATTGCTAAGTTGACAAAATTATAGGATGGACCTTTTTTACACTAGAGGGTAAAAATTACCTCTTTTTAGTTTGTATTTTCTATTTTACATGAAATCAGAGATTTATAATTGAAAACTGCCTTGGAGATTATTAATTGTACCATCCCATACATAGTCAGGGAGAAAAAATATTTTATTTTTGATTTCTCAAGGCATAATATAGTGCCTCTGTTATTTTAATCTTATATACCATTTAGATTTTTAGAGTTTCAGTTGTGTTATTAACAAAAAAGCAAATGTAATACTGAAAAATAAGAGTAAATATTTATTTTTCCCCTTTAATAGAAGATATTTATTTACTCCCCACAAGAGATGAAAGAAATCCTGTAGTATACGGAGTCTTTACTACAACCAGGTATGTTCAACAAAATGCTTTTAATGCTTCTAGGGAATTTTATATGTAAGCAAGCCAATATAATTGTAGGTTATTTTTGTCCCTGCCTTTGTAGTAATGTGTCATAAACATGTTTTTTCATTTTACCTTTTCATTTAGTGTTTCTTAAAAATCATTCAATATCAGTGTAAAAGTTCTCCTTTTTCTATTTACATCAGCATAACATTCGCTATAATAATTACCACAGGTTATTTAACCAGTCCCCTGAACGTGGACATTTCTGTTATTTCCAAACCCCTACTGCTGCATACAATGTTTCAGTGACGAATCTTGTGCATATGCCATTCCCCATATGAACAAACGTATCTGTGAGATAAAGTCCTAAAATAAATGTTCTGGGTGCAAAAGGCATATGCAGGCTAGACACAGTAACTCACGCCTATAATCCGAGCCCTTCAGGATTCCAGAGTGGGAGGATGGCTTGACCTCAGGAGTTCAAGACCAGCCTGGACAACATAGTGAGGCCCAGTCTCTCCAAAAAAAATTTTTTTTAATTAGCCAGCCATGGTAGCTCATGCCTGTAGTCCCAGGTACTCAGAAGGCTGAGGTCAGAGGATTGTTTGAGCCTGGGAGTAGAGGCTGCAGTGAGCCATGATGATGTCACTGCACTCCAGCCTGAGTGACAGAGTGAGACCCTGTCTCAGAACAAAACAAAACAAAAACAAAAGGTATGTGCATATATTAATCATAGTAAGTACTTCCAAATATGCATTATAGTGGTAGTACAAACGAAATATGTGGATAAATGGTTAAGGTGAGGCTATAATCATGAGATGGGACAGTCTTAACTTTTAAAACATCATCACATGCTCTTCTGTAATTATTTCTGAGTTACACTATAAAGATAGGTGTCGCTGTTATGACTATGTCACTGCTTTACTAATTTAGGCAAAGAATGTTTGCATTACTTGCTCAAAAAGGAGCAGCCAATTAGTGGTAAAAATAGGACTTGAAGTGAGGATAATTTCCTGGTTTCTACTCCTGTATTTTTGTCTTCTTTTTGCATAATGCTTTTCTGTACTTATCATTGGGACCCTCTGACTTCCTTAAAAGTTGTACTAGCATCTCTGGGTATAGTGGCTCAGACTTGTAATCCCAGCACTTTGGGAGACCAAGGCAGGTGGATCACCTGAGGTCAGGAGTTTGAGACCAGCCTCCCCAACATGGTGAAACCCCATCTCTACTAAAACACAAAAAATTAGCCAGGTGTGGTGGTGTGCGCCTGTAATACCAGTTACTCAGGAGGCTGAGGCAGAAGAATCGCTTGAGCTTCAGAGGCAGAGGTTACAGTGAGCCAAGATCATGCCATTGCACTCCATCCCAGGCAACAAGAGTGAAACTCCGTCTGAAAAAAAGAAAAGAAAAGAAAAATGTTGTACCAGCATCTATGAAACTTTCTCAAAAAATATGTGGGCCCCACTGCCTTAATTTTGTTTAATTCAGTAACTTAAATTTGACTATGTTCAAAGCACGTCCTTACTCCTGTTCCCTATGACTGCCTACATTCTTGGAAATAGTTTTCACATTTTCCATAGCTCTGCTGTCAATTTTTATCAATGTGTATTGACATCAGTATAGGAGGAATTGAAGATACTGATACTGATACTGAAAAAAAGGTCATACTGCCTCCTACTGAATACATTTTTAATCTATTTTATATGCACAATGTAGTTTAATTTTTTTCTGTAGCACAATCCTTCTTTAGTTCACAATACCTTATTCATAAACTGAAATGCTCTATTGGTTCAGAATATATCAGAAAACAAAATACTATCTGATTCATTATAAGTTACAGAATATGAATGTTTAAATATGAAAATAAAGCAGGTATTGTAGAAAAGTGCTATTTTGGACTCCAGTTTTTCTGTTAATTTATATCCAAATATAAAAAGGTACAAGAAGTGCCTCTAGTCAAGTATCCCAACCCTAGTTCTCTTGGCACCTTTCCAGTTGCAGAACTTTCTTTGAAGTCACTCTGCTCCACACACAAGGCACGGACATGTGCCAGGAAAATATAGCCCCAAGATAGTTCGTTTTTTTCTCCTATTAAGTTTCTGCCCACCCAGAGTGTGAAGTTACAAGTTAGCTCTTTGTTCTTCCTATACTTTATTGTTTTGTTTTTAATGCCATCCTAAAGACCAAAGTGACGTTGAAATGTATGTCACATCCTTTGTCCATCAGGAAGATATAATTAACCTGCCATAATGGCAATACCATTAAGAATGAGGCTTAAAATATCCTAGGCAGATTATATGATTTTTGTGGCAATGCCACCTCCATACTGAGCAGCTAGCTTTTTTCCCAACTACCTGTTTACCATTACCTCTCAAAGTTTCCATTAATGTCATTCCCAGAATATTAATAATTGAGTTACCATGCTAGAGAAGCATTAGTCTTATTTGTTAATGCTAAGAGTTTTAGATTTTTAATACATCTCTTAGATCATAAATAGTGAAGTTTTCAACCCAAAAAAGATGTCTTAATTTCTAGAAATAAAGTAAAAAAAAAAAAAAGCCATCTGATTAGTGTTAATTTTCATGACTTTGCAAAAATTTGTAAAATTCCTATGGAGCTTTTTGCCTTTTAATACCTTCTCTAACCCTGTGTAATTATAATTACTTTAAGTATCAGATGAGTTAATATAATACATAAACTCATAAATTCAAGGAGGACCAAAAAGAAAAAAGATTGTTTCAACATTTTTAAATCAGTCTAATAAAGATCATATAAATAAATTATTTGGCAATTAATGTTTAATGTATATTCATTCACTGTAAGAAAACAAATGAGAATATTATTCAAATATTTAAATAACTCCTTCTTAAAAAGTAGGTAATATCACCTTTTATTTTGTAAGCTCTTTGGGAGGCATTATGCTATAATAACTTCAAATAAAATGGACGAACATGTAGATATATATTAATACTCTTTCATGCATATTCCTTTTTATATTCCAAGGTTTTTTTAAGATAATTTCTATTTATTTAAAAACTCCCTGAAAACTTAGCTGGCATCCCTGTGCTGGGTACTCATGCATATTCTACTTTGCTTACTATATGTACTGGCAATGGAGTTATTATTACACTTTATTTAGAATTGTTTGGCTATAAGTCACTTGAGGACATAGGCACATTGTGTCTACAGTACCTGTCAGAATAAATGCACTAAGTAAATTTTGTCCACAGCATTTGCTGATAGTATGTGCTCAGTGTTTATTGAATTAATCAGTGAATGACTGAATCATGTTGCTTTTTTTCAGCTCCATCTTCAAAGGCTCTGCTGTTTGTGTATATAGCATGGCTGACATCAGAGCAGTTTTTAATGGCCCATATGCTCATAAGGAAAGTGTAGACCATCGTTGGGTGCAGTATGATGGGAGAATTCCTTATCCACGACCTGGTACAGTATGTATTCAACCTAATAATCAAATGATTTTCCTAAGCCCATATTTAATTCCTATTTTAATTGGAATAAACTGCTATTCACCAGAGACACATGTGCTATAATAACTATTATTTATTTACAGTGATGTGTTAGCATTTTCATCCTTCATTGAAATTTAGCATTTGAATAAGAATTTTAGTTACTTTGAGAAAATAGACCATGTCATAAGGCTCTAACCATGCTGACAATATGGAGCTTATCCCCAACATGTTTATGCTGATAGAATCATTGGAAAGATTTAGTTATCTAGAATGACAGATTTTCTAAATTAGATGGAAATGTCAAAGAAGTATTATTTCTCACATGCAGCTCTGCATGCAGTCTTCTAATCCCCACTTCTACTTTGAAAAGACCACATCATAATGGTTCACTTAATTTATCTTTTTTGTTATGCATTTATCTTTTCTTTACTTAATTGTACCTTAGAATAATATGCACTTTTTAAATGGGAAAGGAATTTTAGAAAATCCTCAGTCAAAACTTTTTTTTTAGATAGTATAAATCATGTTTAAAGCATAAATGATAGAAGTAAGAAATGTATTTTAGAGTTTATACATTTGTTTAAAATGTAAACAACTGCAGTTCAAAATACTGTTATATGTATTTAAAGTAAAAGGATTTTTAAAACTTTTGTTAATATTATTAAGACAGCCGGGCGTGGTGGCTCACGCCTGTAATCCCAGCACTTTGGGAGGCCGAGGCGGGTGGATCACGAGGTCAAGAGATTGAACCCATCCTGGTCAACATGGTGAAACCCCGTCTCTACTAAAAATACAAAAAATTAGCTGGACATGGTGGCTCGTGCCTATAATCCCAGCTACTCAGGAGGCTGGGGCAGGAGAATTGCCTGAACCCAGGAGGCAGAGGTTGCTGTGAGCCGAGACCGTGTCATTGCACTCCAGCCTGGGAAACATGAGTAAAACTCCATCTCAAAAAAAAAATGTGTGCATATATACATATATACATATATATATATATATATAATTAAGACAGTTTAAGTGATTTTAACATCAGTTTAAGTGATTTTAACATCAGGATTATTTACGGACAATATTAAAGAGGAAAGATACTTTTTTCATTTTGGATTTATTCTGAATATTACTATCAAGAGGTCTAAAATAATTACCAAAATAGCTGAGAAAAATATTGACTTAACTCCTCAAATTTTACTGAATATTACATTTTCATATGTTCATTCTTAAAGGAGAACCAGCTGGTAGCTATGCTTTCTGAATTCTCTTTCCATCTTCCTGTCATATAACCTAATTAAACTTGGAAAGTGTACTATACAACCATCTCTATTTTTTTTCTTAATAATGCCTCAATATAAATTTGTTTCAAGGATGGTTTCTGACTTGATTATAAAGTGATAATGATGTTTGTGGAAACATTTTTTTTTCAAATAATATGATTTTCAGGACTCATTTTTTAATTTTCTCTTTTTATTATTGTGATGAGAACATTTAACATGAGATCTACCCCCTTAAACTTTTAAATTTACCATTCATTATTGTTGAGTATAGGTACAATGTTGTACAGTGGATCTCCAACGCTTACTCATTTTAGTTAACAGAAACCTTATGCCTATTGCCCTTGGAAACCACAATTCTGCTTTTTGATCAATTATTTTGACTATTATAGATACCTTATATAAGTGGAATCATGCAGTGTTCATTTCTCTGCAAATGCCTTATTTCACTCAACATAATGTCCTTAAGATTCATTTACGTTGTTTCATAGTGTATGTAGAATTTCCTTGTTTTTAAAGGATGAATGGAATCTCCTTTTATATATATACGTATATATACACACACACACACACACACACCCTATATATCTATATACACATATAGAGATATGTGTATCACATGTATATAGATATATACATATATGATGCATATATTGTATATAGTATATGTATATATATACATTTTTATATGATACGTCTCACGTATATAGCTATATAATATATAATCCCAGATATATTGTGTACACACACACACACACACACATACACACACATACATTTTCTTCATCCATTCATATGTTTCCATATCTTGGCTATTGTGAATAGTGCTGCAATGAACCTAAGAGTGATACTCTCTCACATATCTTTGATATCCTAATTTCAATTATTTTAGATAAATACCCTGAAGTAGGATTGCTGTATCATATGGTAGTTCTATTTTTAATTTTTTGAGGAACTGCCACACTCTTTTCCATAGTGGTAGTACCACTTTGCAATACCACTAACAGTGTGCACGGGTTCCAATTTCCCACATTTTCCTTAATACTCATCTTTTGTTTTTATGATATTATCCATCCTGATAGATGAGAAGTGATATCTCATTGTGGTTTTGATTTGTATTTCTCTGATTAGTGATGAACAATTTTCATGTACCTGTTGGCCATCCATATGTCTTCCTGGGAGAAATGTCTATTCACGTACTTAGTAATTAGGTTATTCTTTCTCTATTTTTTTTTTTTTTTTTTGTCAGAGTCTTGCTCTGTTGCCCAGGCTGAGTGCAGTGACGTGATCTCAGCTCACTGCCACCTCCACCTCCCAGGTTCAAGCAATTCTCCTGCCTCAGCCTCCAGAGTAGCTGTGATTACAGGCGTGCATATCCACATCTAGCTAATTTTTGTATTTTTAATAGAGACGGGGTTACACCATGTTGGCCTGGCTGGTCTTGAACTCCTGACCTCAGATGATCCGCCCGCCTCAGCCTCCCAAAGCGCTGGGATTACAGGCGTGAGCCACTGGGCCCAGCCTAGGTTATTCTCTTTTTTAACTACTTTTTATTCCTCAGATATCACAGTTGTACTTAGTAGTTTCATTTGCTTATATTTTAACAGTAATATAGCACTTAGGATATAGAGGTATTTTTCTAAATGTTTTACAAATATTAACTTATTTAATACTCATAATAATCCCATGAAACATGTGCTGTTATTATTAATTCCATTATACGATGAGGAATGTTAGGCACAGACAGGTACAGTAACTTGCCCAAGGTCACAAAGCTAATTAGTGATAGGGCTGGGGTTTCAACCCCAAGCTTCAAATTCTTGGTTCTTTACTATGATACTATAAATTCAAGGTCATTGTTCTTACACTACGTCCCAGTTATTAGTTCTTATACTATGATATTACACTAAAAAAAATGTTAAATTATATTATTTTTACCTTCCATGAAAGATTGTGTGTGTGTGTGTGTGTGTGTGTGTGTGTGTGTGTACATGTGAGATTAAAATTTGGAAAACAGCTTGAGCTGGATAAGTTTCACTGTATTAATACTTTGGGGTTAAATATTATAGATTGTCACATTCTGAGCCTTTTCTTTCTACATTAGTTTTGTTTGTTTGTTTGTTTTTTTAAATAAAACTGTCACCATTCAGGCCATAATTTTTTTCAATTATCTAGATATTATAGGAGAATGAGTTGGGAGCTGAGAATTCACATTAATTACAACAGCAACAAATTATTCACATATGTAGACACAGCAGTTGAGTCTTAGAAACAGAAAATAATTATCAACATGACTACATGCTGATGTATCACCATTACATTATTCCCAAGTCAAGTGTAAGTTAAAGATGCTTTACAAGTGGTGGTTGTCACTGCTTTCCCTGCTGCTGCCTAAAAGAGCTGTGAATGTCATGCCAGGCTTAAAGAGAACTCACATTTTACATGACTGTCCTCATAAGTACACAGACACTTCTCTGAAATGTGAATGACTCCCCGAAAATAGGAAAACATAAATGTCAGTGGGGAGTGTGTTTCATCAGTGAGAAAGGAAACACCAGATTATGTTAAACATCCTGGTCTCTACTGCCGAGTACTTAGAATATAGTCTTTATGCTGTAGAAATTTTCTTGAAAAGTTTAAAATTATTTAGCAAATAGTCTGTATCTAAACCATCAAATACATACTTAACTTTTACTTTCTAACAACTTGGGATAACAAAAGCATTATTAGGATGAAAGAAAGGTCATTTAAGAAAGCTATTACTGAATATTTTCCCAAGATTAATACTTATCATACAATTCCTACGCCTTTAGAATTATGTAAACACATTTGCACCTGAAGTTGAGCTCTGAGAACCACGCCTTAATATGGGCTTTCCACCATAGCCCCTGTTAAGGCTACAATCAGTACTAGAAACAGAAAGACCAAGCCCCCTCTGGAGGACTCCACCAAGAAAACTGTCTTTCATCAAATATTATGTCATTTTATAGAACTTAGAGAGATTTAAAACATGGCAGTTACTGTTAAAATTTATTTATTTATTTATTTTACAGTTGTGGTTAAAGGAAGGAGGATTTTCTTTTCGGCTGTACTGAATTCAACAGTTATGTCTATGCTCTCTTTATTAAGAGATCAACCACATAATATAATTTATTAGTGTGAGGCTAATGATATTCAGGTATTTTTAAATATTTTTATTCACTAACTCTAGTTAGTTCTGTGTTAGAATAGTGACAATCATTCATACTAACATATTTGCAGGCTTTATCTAGAAATCTGTGGTAGCTAAGAACAGCAGTTACTTCCAAATAACTAGGTACTTACATATTCTCTTTGAAATCACCGTGACCAAATTTGAAAATACCTAAAATCATGCATAAATAGGTAGTCTTTTACTTCATTACTTCTTTGGTCATTTTTACAACATCTTATTTTTTTATTAGCATTCAATACTATTAGTCTACTTTTAAACATTATATTTTATACTTAGAATACTGAGGTTGAAGTTAGGAACATCATATATGTGATGTGAAAATCTGTTGTACAAATACACTTTTCAGAAACTCGCTTTACCGTTAATAGCACTACACATAAAATCATTGAAATTATATTTCACAGTATATCAGGTAACTATGCTTGTAAAATTTGAGAATGTAAGAACTGGAGTGAATGATAAAGACCATATAATTCACCCTCATTTTACAGAGGATGGAATGACTTCACCCAGAATAATTAAATAACTTTCCCAATATCATATTGCCAAAAACAGCAGAACGAAGAGAGATATTTAATTTTCTGATCAGTCTTCTCTCGCTATTCTTTAATATGCACCTATTTCCTGATATTCATCTGATTGATACCCTGCTGAATTATATTATCTTCTGGTCTTCTTTCTTATTTGTTTTCTAAAAGTAGCCCAATTTCAGTAATTTTTGTTTATGTAAAGTTATGATTCTATTTTCTCTAAATATCCAGCAAAATTTTATCAGAAGTCATTATTGAACACTCCTCATCATCCAGATACTCTGATAAACCCTTATATGTTATCTCACTGCATTCTTAAAACAAATATATAGAGTAGGTATTATTATCCCAATTTTATAGATAAGAAACAAGCCCAATGAGGGTAAACACATGTTCATGGTCTCACAGCTTATGAATTGTTATGACTGGGATTAAACTTAGTCATCTTAACTCCAAATCAAAAGCCATTAACCTACCTTTGTTCTACCTTCAAAGTGATAACAAATGAACAACCAAACAGAAACTTATGCTATTTTTCCAGGGATTTATCTGTTCTATGCACAAGTAATAATGAATTTTGAAACCTTACTAAACTTATCATTTCTCTTATTGCAATTCATAGGAACACATCTTACTTTAATAAAAGTACTGCTGACTAATTTGCTTTCTATGACATTGTTAGAACCTTTACTAAAAGCCATATTACACTCAAGTTAAAGGTTTAAAATAGATTTTTAAAATTGTGTTTACATTTTCTGCATCTGTATTGCAATTATGATTGAATTCTAAGTTGTTCTTCCAGTAGTGACATCTGTTGACATTATCACTCAGTTAAATAAACACTACAACTTTCAGTGTACCATACTTACTTTAAGTTTTTGGTTTTGACAGAATGCTGTACTTCCTTTGACAAAAAGTCAAACCCAAACTCCTAGCCTAAGCGTGACATCACTGTTCTGCAATGTTAATAAGCCTAGAAACACAAGGATGCAAAAGGATAAATTACAGAATTCCTTCACTTCAAGTGATTCTTCTGCCCTCTGGTGTCCAAATAGAATGTTTGAACAAGTCATATTTTGTGCAGGTGGACTTTTTCAATCATTATTGACCTACCGGGTCTTGGTAATAAGAAGTTCCAAGTGAAATAAAACATTAAAGAGTCCGTCATACAGTGAATCATACAGGTCGGATACAGAAACCAAATTGAATCAAGCCAAAAATAGCAGACTGCTAGAAAACCCAGAATCTAAGGAAGACTTGTAAAGGCAGAAGATTTCCATTTTGATAGTCGATTTATTATAACTGATGTACTCTGTAGTTTTACTCCCTGTTGACAAAGGAGTTTAAAGAGTTATGCATAAATGTAAAATATTAGTAAATGTGTGCTCAAAAGTGAGTTTCGGTTTTAAATCATTCCCTTATCAAAAAGGTGAGAAGAAAGTATTTGTTTTTGAAGTTCAAATGTAAAATGCATGTTTTACTTCTCCTGAATCATTTTGCCACGATTTTTACACAACTTCTAAATATCTGATTTTGTAAAAATGACAATTCATTTTAAAATTTCATTTACTCCCAAATTTACTGCTTTAAATGTTAGTCGTTTTAGTTTTACTTTTACAGATAAAAACTTACACATGAATTTCCCAACTAAGGCTCCATTTATTGGTAGGGAATAAAAGGAAATAGTTGCAGGCATTTTAAAAATATTTCATAAGTTTATTTTACTGTGTGGACACTGATAAACATAAATGCATGATAATTTCCATTAATAGCACAAAAGCCAGAAAAACTGGTTCTTTTCACTTTATTGTATATAGGTTTTTTTTTAATGTGATGAAAATGGTGATTCTAAGGATTTCTGTAAATTTCTTGGTTCAAAAGCTTGAAATAAAGCCATATTTAAGAAACATCAATAACATGGTAAAAAGCATCCTGTGTAGAGTACCCAGAGACTGGACTTCTCATGCCAGCATTGCCTCTTCCACTATCCCACACTAGAGACATTAAATAAATGCTCATTTCAGCTCAAAATCTTTTTTTAGTCAGTGGTGGGGGTTGTGGTTAGCTTTCTTTTGTTTCATCTTTTTTTGATTCCAATTTTAAATCCAGTTTTATTTAAGACATTGCATTTTCCACTTACAATGCAATCTTTATAAAGTGGAATGTTATTTCCCTTCCTTGTGCACATGTTCCATATTCAAGTATTGAGACAGCCCAGTAATTTAGTATAGCAGCTTGACCTTAAAACTGCCATATAATTTGCTACACTTTTGGGTTCTTTGGTGTTTTAACTATGTAGGACAATGCTACATGTATACCTGAATTGGCTTAATCAAGCTTATCCAAATCAAAAGCCAGTGGTGGGCCCTGAGGAAGCACCACCAGAGGTAGGAGCTCTACCACCAGGAAATACACCTGGCATTCTTTCTGGCATGTTTTTTGCACTCTAGTTCAGCTTGGTCATGATGGACTTGCAGGCTTTCTCCAGCTCTTGCTGCACATGCTCAAATTCTTCCTTCTCTGCAGTCTGATTCTTATTGAGCCAGTTGATTATTTCACGGCACTTGCTGAGAATCTTCTGTTTGTGCTCATTGTCAATCTTGAAATTTGTCATCTTCAACAGTTGCTTGCATGTTGAACACATAGGGATCAAGTGCATTATTGGATGCCACCTTGTCCCTCTGCTTCTCATCTTTAGCTTTGTACTTCTCAGTTTCCTGGACCATAGGCTCAATGTCTTCCTTGCTCAAAAGGCCCTTGTCATCAGTGACAGTAGACAATGAAGATACCCTTGGCATCCATATCAAAGGTGACTTCAATCTGATGAACACCATGGGGTGCAGGAGGTATGCCTGCCAGCTGAGCTCTAACTTTCCAGAAAGGTTATTATCCTTGGTAATGACATGCTAGGCTTGTCAGAGTAGGTTGTGAAGGCCTGTGTCTGCCTGGTAGGAATGACAATATTACACTGAATGAAGACAGTCATGACTCCATCCTTAGTTTTAATATCAAGGGAAAGAGGGGTGACATTCAAAAACAGAAAATCTTGAACATTTTGAGATGTCTCCAGACAGGAAGCCTGCCTGGACAGCTGCATCATAAGCAACAGCTTTATCAGGTTTGATGCTCTCATTCAGTCCTTTTCCATTGAAGGTGCCTTGGAGAAGCTACTAAATCTTGGGGATAAAAGTAGGACCACCATCCAGGACATTATCGGTAATCTGTGGTTGCCTAGTTTGGCATCTTAAAGGGCTTTCTTTATGAAGTCCAGAGTGCCACAGAACAGATCAGCATTCAGTTCTTCAAACTGAGCACAGGTAATGGAGGTATAGAAATTGATTCCTTCATGAAGAGGATTGATCTCAGTACTGCTTTTGAAGCTGGAAGAGAGTATGCTTAGCCCGTTGACAAGCAGTACAGAGGCGCTGGACAGCTCTCTTGTTCTCACTGATGTCCTTCTTGAACTTATCAGCAGAATGGTTGACAATACAGTTGTCAAGGTCCTCTCCACCTAAATGGGTGTCTCTGGCTATAGGTTTGACCTCAGAGATTCCATAGTCAATAGTCAGCATGTTTTTTTCAGGTCCAATCTTTTTGTCTCAACTGTAAGCAATAGCAGCGACAACTGGATCATTGATAATTCCAAGTACATTGAGACCAACAGTAGTTCCAGCATCTTTGATAGCCCTGATGCTGAGAGTCATTCAAGTAAGCTGGCACTGTGACCACAGCATTGGTAACGGTCTTCCCAAGGTAGACTTTTGCGATGTCCTTCATCTTTGGCAGAACCATAGAAGACACTTCCTCTGGGTAGCAGCTTTTTGTGTCTCCCTTGTATTCTACTTGGACCTTGGGCCTGCCAACATCATTTACCACCATGAAAGGCATATTACCACCATGTGTCATATTAAACTGTACAACAGCATCATCTAATCTACATTCATTCAGACATTTGGCATCAGAAACCATGTTGGTGGGTTTCATTGCAACTTGATTATTTAGAGTATTCCCCAATTAATTGTTTGGCATCCCTAGAGGTCACATAGCTTGGTGTGGTTCAGTGTCCCTGATTATTGGCAATTATCTCTACTTTTCTTTGCTGGAAAACACTCATATAATAGTAGGTGGTGCCAAGATCAATACCAACTGCAGGTCGCTTAGATATGGTTGTTTGTGTGCATGGTCAGCTCAGATTGCAAAGTGAGACACAGAAATCCCTAAAGCTGCTGCTGTGTTTGATGAGACCCTTGTTTAATATTCCTTTTATGTTGGGAAAACAAACACTGAGCCATATGAAACATCAAAACCACTAAGCTAATCTCCTTCTTCCTGCTTATTGTCTTCCATGGTTTTACTTCTGAATATAATATGTCTTTTTAGTAATAAAATAAAATAAAATGTCCTATAAATCTTTATTTTAAAAACTTGATTAAGAATGTTCTATAAAACTTCATTGAGAAAACTTTATTAAGAAAAATTATTTTCAACTACCACCAATGTAAAATAATGAAATATCCCCCTCTCTCTAACATTTCTAACCTTTGTCTAACAAAAAGCTCCATCATGTACAACTCCTCACATAGGTTTTCAAAGGTAAATGCTAAGAATTTCCTCTCTTTGCTGGAGGCCTTTATTGTCCCTCTTTTCTGTTAAGAGATAAGACTTCCAAGCTTGAGATATAGGGATAGATGTGTCTGACAGTCATTTATTTCCCATCAAATTATTAGACTTTCTAACGTTATAAGAGTCATTGAGAAATTATAAAATTCTTTTGATTCTGGGTCCACTGAAAAAAATTCATCTTACAAATGCAGTACCATGAACCAGTTCTGGGTCCTGGAATAGTCTTCTGTTCTGGAAAGGTCTTTTTTACTCTAACACATCAAGGTATCACTGCCATGCCTGAGCTTGGTTTATGATTATGCTTTACAAAAGCAAATCTTGGAGAGGATAGATCATAGAATAATAATACATAATGTCAGCAATTGGGATTCCTTAGTGGACTTAGAGCATGTAATGTGTTCTTCAACTAGAATTGGAATATTGCTTAGAAATTCCAACTTTTACCCTGGTTGATCTTCTCAGCAGCAGGGATTTGAGGTAACCATGGATTCCACAAGTTCAAAACTCTTTAGCCACCCTGTTTTCTCTTCCTGCTCTACCTAAACCATTTGACTTGAGCATGACTTCAGCGTGATCCTAAACACATTTTTTTCTTTTCATAGAGAGTTGATGGTTCTCAGAATATATATCGTTCTTAATACCTTACATTCGATTTTAATCGTAAACTGTGCTGGTCCCATTAAATAAGTTTTAAAAGACATGTTTTACAGCTGACTTTCAAACGTAGGTATAACTGACCAAAGAAAAAATGTAATTCAAAAATAACATCCAGAACCTTCTATTAATTTGTCTAGTGAATGAATGAAGAATGAAGACTATAGAGTATGATGCAGGAATTCTCTCCTAGTGTCTCACACTATCTTCCCACTTGTGCACCTGAGGAATGCAGCTAACATCTTATTGTTTGTTTATCTTAAGCAACCCTTTCCTAATTAATTCAAAATCTGTGGAAAACTTTTAGGAAAATCTCATTTTAGTCATCAGTGGCCCACTCATGCCTTTCTACCATATTGAATTCAGTTTTATTTTCTCTTTAATATTTGCTCACTCTATCACCTTCCACTTACTGGATAACAGTTACTTTACCATCTCTCTAAATTATTGAGGATATCTCTAGTACTATTCACTCATTCCTGGTTTTTGTTCTAGAAGGGAGAAGCAGAGGCAGGACTATATTCTGGATGTCTTGAGTCCATACTCCCAAAACAGTTTACAGTAAAGGAGATGTATGACAAAATATTACTATCATTTCCCTTTAACTGCGTGTAGTCCATGTTTCTCTAAAATGGAGAGTCAAGGGGCTTCCAACAGGAATTAACCTTTCCAGCTGGCTTTCAGCTTTCTTTTCCAGAGGGCAAACAATTTGCTTTTAAAATGCAGTTCTTCAAATCCCAGGGCATTTACTATGTTTAATAGTGTCTTGCTTTTTCTGGCATAGAAATTCCTCTAAGAGAAAGGGAACCTTAAGGAGAAAGAAAGAGAGAGAGGGAAAGAGATAAATTTACCTCTATACGTTTGCCCCTGGCCTTTCTATCTCTGATATTTAATATAGGGTCTCTACTTCCCCTTCTCTGTTGTAGGTTGACTGATGAATAAGCAGGGGATAAGATGGCAACGGTTACATTTGCGTTTTTACTTTATAAATAAAACTTAAGACTTCTGAAAATGAAAGCCTGGTTCAGGCTTTCCTTGTGCCATGTCTTCCCTCACACTAGTCAGTCCTCTGATTTGTTTAAAAGGAAACTGCAACCTGTAGAGAGTAGCCTGAAGCTGCAGGGGGAACAACCTTTGGCAGCTGTCTGGGCCCTGGCCAAGGGGAAAAGTTATCTCATTGGATAAAAACCATTTCTCTCCTCTTATGCATTGCTTCCCACTCCACTACTAAAGGCCCTAGACAAACACGCGGACTTGCCAAGCATAACACAATCACACCTAGCCAGCTGTGGCAGCCAGCCAGGGGAGATAGGCCCTGAACCAGGGCTTGTTGCTGTTGGGTTTACCCTTTCATCTCAGGGTATGTCTAGGCAGGTTCTCTTTTCTCTTCTTCTCTTGTTCTGCTATTAATAATTCCAGCACAAGAGAAGAATACTGTCTTTGAGTATTTTACAACAATGGATAGAGACACAGATACATTTTCTGATTTATTTCCTTCACTCCTAGGAGCTAAACTGGCAAATGTAAGAAAACTGGAGGCAGAAATAAATGCCCCCTGTGGTGTGTTCAGGTGGACTGTGTTAATACCTAAAAATTAACAGTCCATACATACAGAGAAAAACTCATTACATTTCTAATACCTGAGATGTATAGCTGCCATAGGAGAATTTTCTAGAATTTTTAAAAGGAAAATAATTGAATATGAATGACCATCTGCTTTAGATGTAGCATTTCCCTACACTTTCTCTTTCCCCTTATGGAATTTTTCATTCCTACTTTACTCTTACCTACATACAGTGCTTGGCATCTCATTATTTTTAGATCTGTGTGAGGCACAACTATATGATATCAAAGCAAAAATTCTTTCAGTTTGAATGTACTAAAATAACAATATTTGGTTCAAACTCTACGATCCAAAACCTCAGAGAGTAACTCTACCAAATTATTTTCATTTGTGCAAGCATAGTGGAGACGCAGACCTGAGATATCACACATAGCAACTGAGAGGATAAAGATCTTATCCTAACACTGGCAACATGCCATGAGGAAAAGCTGCCATAAGAAAAAAATATATATTTTCAAAGATCATTTTATAATATATAGAAACCAGGTTTTTCTTCTCTTTTATTTCCCCCCTTAGATTTTATTACACTTAAACCTTTTTGTCAGAGCAATGAGGAAAATTCATATTTATTTTTTCCTAAATATTCATATTTTCATTCAGCTATACTTTCTTGCATTAAAATTTCTAATTATTTTAAAACTTGATATCAAAAACTATGGCTTGGATGTCATGATATTATTTCTTTGAAAACTTTGGCTGCTGCACAACTACAGCTGCACACTCAAAGGCGATTTTTTCTTAAGTTGGAGGACTCTTTAAAACATTGTGTGCAGGCAAAATTTTGCTCTGGCTTTGATTTTAATGATACACCAACCAGACTGAACCGCAGGTATTATAAGCCTACTATGAATCGTCTTTGACTGAGCCTCAAACATGCAGCCTATAATTGGATGAGAGCTTTGTATCATTAGAGCTCCATATCCATTGTGAGTCCCTGCTTAATCTGTTTAATATAGGGTTCCTTCCATTATCGAGTTGACAGATTCTGCTTGGCTGAAGGCTAAGTGCAGGAAATAATGACTGAATGTGCAGACTAAGATCTTTAGACAAACATCCAGTCGAATATATATACAAAGCAGCTAATATTCTAGGACATTTCTAATCTCTCTGCTACAGACCTGGGAAAAATACGTAAATATCAAGAAAGGATCAGTTTCTTAATACCAGTCATTGAAAATTTTTGTGTAAAATAAAGATATTCTTAAATTGCTTATAGAAAAACATTGACAGTTTTTTTAGTTCAACTCCTTTGGTATTTCTTCTAATTCATAATGAGCCATTATGATTTTATTGGTATAAAATTTGGGGTCAAAGTCAAATATGGGGGCTAGTTCCAGTATCTTCAGCTCCCTAAGAATGACCCTCTTGAATATTTTGAGAAGTACAGTATGTTTTTGGAGACGTGACATGATTCTAAGTAGTGCCAAGTATAAATGGTTTAGTTCCATGGAGACTGTTTCTAACTTCTCTAAAAACTGAAATAAAAGAAAAGCACCATTAAAAAAAAAACAACTTTTTCTTACTGTCAATTATTTTATTATCTTTGACTGCATCAATTGACTAAAGTTTTCCACTCCAAAAGAATGCACTAGTCCATTAAGAATTCAAATGTGGTAGCCAGGCACAGTGGCTCACGCCTGTAATCCTATAACTTTGGGAGGCCGAGACAGGTGGATCATCTGAGATCAAGAGTTCAAGACCAGCCTGGCCAAAAGGGTGAAACCCCGTCTCTATACAAAAAGTTAGCCGGGTGTGGTGGCAGGTGCTTGTAATCTCAGCTACTTGAGAAGCTGAAGCAGGAGAATTGCTTGAACCTGGGGTGTGGAGGTTGCAGTGAGCCAGGATCATGCCATGCACTCCAGCCTGGGTGACAAAGTGAAACTCTGTCAAAATAAAAAATAAATAAATGAGAATTCAAATGTGATAACAGAATCGTTCTATATGAAGTACCTTCCTAAATTGCAATAGGTTGAAACATAAAATAGATTTAGGATGTGGGAGAGGTGATATTTTCGGGGGGAGGGGGGAGTCTAATTATAAAGTGTTTTTTCCTCTTTATTTTTGGATAAAGGCACATAAAATTCATTTGATTTGTACCGTTTTGAACTTTTTAGTCTTACCACCAGGGGGCAGGTCATGCTAACTATTGATTTAGTGGAGATTGAAAGGCATGTAAGGCAATTTTAGACAGAAGTATAAAATTCCCTAAGGGTTTCTTCCCAGACTCTTTAGAAGAGCTATTGAATTGTTCAAAGTGTAATTTTTACACTAGTTATAATAAACGACATAATTAGAATTTCAAACTATTAAATACTTTGAAATTAATTTTTGAGAACTATTTGTTCCTTTTTCTTAATTAAAATTGTTTCATTTGAACTGAAATTATAAAACAAGGAAATTGAAAATAATGGTTTTCCATATGTTCTAATGTTTATAGATGACTTTCTTGACAGTTATTTCAAGTTAGATTTCAAATATCTTCATTTGAAACAATCATCAGAAGAAATAATCTTCATAAGAAAAGAATTCATTATGGAAATGTTATAAAATGCAAATATGATTTAGAAAACTTTTGAAGGGGAAAACTGGGTTTAAATTTATTGGAGACACACTGCATTTATTTACAAGTACACATGATTCTATATTGACTCTGTTGTCCATTTATTTACAAGTATACATGATTCTATATTGACTCTTGTCCATTCATTTAATATTATTGATGATAAGCGAAGCAAACTTGATTGGAAATAAGTGTGAACTTCTCAGGTGCATAAACAATGTCTTTACTTTCCTCCACATTTCTTTTCAGTGTCCAAGCAAAACCTATGACCCACTGATTAAATCCACCCGAGATTTTCCAGATGAAGTCATCAGTTTCATAAAGCGGCACTCTGTGATGTATAAGTCTGTATACCCAGTTGCAGGAAGACCCACACTCAAGAGAATCAATGTGGATTACAAACTGACACAGATAGTGGTGGATCGTGTCATGGCAGAGGATGGCCAGTATGATGTAATGTTTCTTGGAACAGGTAAACTAAAACTGGATTATGATTTCTGCCACAGGAATTTTTCATTATTAGACAATGAAAAGAAAAACTTCAAAAATATTTATTGATCGAAATCAAAATGAGTAACTATTAGATAAAACCCTGTCAACATTTCTTATAATTGTATAGCCTGTGCTTTTAATTGGTAATCATAAATATATTTCAATTTCATATTTGAGATTTCAAAATATATTTGACAGCAATGTGCCTGCTCTACATTACATGTTCAATACATATTTCTTGAATGATTTTGGACAAGTATGGCAAAGCAACGTTTATTTTCAAACTTTACCTTTCCCTCTCTTTACAAGCATACCCCCAAAAGATTCCTTCACCTGATTTTTACAATCCCTGACTTAGTGGACTTAAGATAGATTTTCGAAAACATTAAGCATTACTTTGTAAAGACCTTTAAATAGAAACCTCCTGGAGATTATCTTTCTTCTTGAATTTTGTCTTAAATACATTACATTACATGTACTTTGTAGACTCAGTTTTGAAGTAACTATAAAATGCTTTAAATGTTTTCATAAATAGAAAAATTTAATAAATCTCAAAAAATGTAAAAGTATTAGCTAATAATGTCATGAGAATTCTAATGGCAGTAAAGATAGCATATATCATTAAAACAAAAGCACCGTATTTCATATGTTATATAACTTAATGAATTAAGCATTTCATAAAGAAATATGATGGGCACAGTGGCTCATGCCTGTAATCCCAGCACTTTGGGAGGCCGAGGTGGGCGGATCACAATGTCAGAAGTTTGAGACCAACCTGGCAAATGTGGTGAAATCCCATCTCTACTAAAAGTACAAAAAATTAGCCAGGTGTGGTGGGGGGTGCTTGTAGTTCCAGCCACCTGGGAGGCTGAGGCAGGAGAATCTCTTGAACCTGAAAGGCGGAGGCTGCAGTGAGCCGAGATCGCATCGCTGCACTCCAGCCTGGTTAACAGAGCGAGATTTTGTCTCAAAATAAATAAATAAATAGAAATTAAGAATTTCCAAGAAGCAAAACTTTTTATTAGAATAGATATTTAAGATTCAAAACAATTTTAGAATAATTTTAATTTTAAAATTATGTGTTTCATAGGAGTTAGGTTTATTAGGAAGTATGTGTGTGATGGACTCAGAGGACCTTTGTCAGTCATCAATTGTCAAACCTGATTATATTGCAGATGGGAATTCTCCAAACCAGGAAAATAAGGGATGTTTCCAAGACAACAGAGATGGCTGTTGAAGGGTCAAAAGTATAATTAATTAGTTGCTATTAATCGTCACAAGTTTGACACTTCATTTGCACTGTCCACCCAAAGCTTCAACAGTTCATTGCAATTAATGTGATTAAGCCACTAGGTGGTACTGTCTAACCTTTACTGAGAAAATTATAGCCCTGCTAATATAGGTTTTTAATTTTGACATTCGGAAAAATGTACATTTAATATTCTTTAAAAATCCCAAAGCTATTTAAAAACAATTAAATAATTCAGACTATTTTGTGCAAACAGGATCATTACTATATATGTCACTATACTCCAATCCCAGTGCTCAGTTTAAAAATGCCTATATTGTATATATTAAAGGGTTTTTTTCTTTTTCTAAACTGTGCTTTTAATTTTCTTTCTGTGCTAACCTGACACCTCATGACATTGCAATGTAAGATGATGTATTTAAGACATCTCTTTTAAATGTCAGTTGTTGGTTTGCATTATCAACCTTGTATTAAGTTGAACTTAAATAATTTTAAATAAACTTTCCATTTATTATCTATTAATAATGATTCTGAAGGTAGAATACATTTGAAGAGTGAGCTACAATTTCCCTCAGATAGCTTCGACGATTTTTTTGTCCATTTGTTAACATTATTAAAAGAATATATATCTGTCTTTCATGGTGAATTGGGTATAATAACTACTAAATAAATATATATTACACGGAAGGGAGAGAATTTATTTATTTATTTGAATATATTTTTAACTTTTTAAGTTAAGGTCCAAAATGTTTGCTGTACCTTTGTTCACATTTCAATCAATATCTAAATTAGACATATATATTACTTTTATTAAGAAGGTACTCTGCATATGCATGTTTTAATATTCTCTGTATAAATCGGTGTCTACTAGCTAAACGCTGTATTTTGGGAGGACAAAACATATGCATTAAGCTTCACTTCATGCATGCTTTATTTAATCTGCTTTTAGAAAGGCATTTAAAGAGAAGTGAGGGCAGTAATTTGAAGGTTTCTAGGAATGTGGTTACCACTAATTTTTGAGACAAAAACAATGGGATTATGGGTTATGCATTTTTTCAGACATTGGAACCGTCCTCAAAGTTGTGAGCATTTCAAAGGAAAAGTGGAATACGGAAGAGGTAGTGCTGGAGGAGTTGCAGATATTCAAGGTAAGACTCAGTCCAGAGTTCCAGGAGAAGAGATGTTGAAACTGAGTAGCCCTTGTTATAGGGCATTCTTGTTTTAATACATCATCACTTTTCCCAGAGAAGCCTTTGAAATTAGCTTTCTTAGTTTTCTTTTCCCGAAGCAGTGGAAAAAGTTTTATAAGCAACTAGGAATGGGACTCACCTTCCTCTGTAGAATACCACTGCTTTCAGGGCTCCCGGGATTGCCTCTCATTACTGCATTCTCTAAGCATACAGTCAGACAAATTGCCACATTAAATGAAAGCCTGGGGTCTCTTTTACTATCCAGATGCTTTTCTACTTTATAAATTTTACTTTTCATTTTTTTCCCCAATTGAACTTAGAAAAGTAGACGAGTGTATAAATCATGTGTCCCTGCTTTTCTGTAAGGAAATTGAAAAAATATATAGGTTGCATGATAGTAAGTCTTCACGTATGCTAAATTCCTCTCACCCGCCAAAAAGAGTTAGTAGATCTAGAAGAATAGTTCTCCAGATTTGGAGAATGCCTTTGACTTTTAACAATAACTCTCAATTGTGGCATGTCTTATAAATCATCAGTAGAATTTAATTTGCAATTATTTGTTGATTATAACATTTGAAATAAATGTTTTCTTCCTAGAAAAACTATTTAAAAAATATGCTCTGTTTATTATAACATTTTTATTGAGATGGTTTGTTAAAATAGATTGTTTCCATGTAAATGCCAAATGCTTTAAAAGAGAATAAAGCCCTCCACTGTGAGGGTCTCAAGTTAATTAACATGCTGAGTTCCACAGGATCCTGTTTACATTGTGATGATAATAGTGGTCAAGGAGTTAACAAGAACAAGACCTGCTATCTGGTGTCTACCAAAACAAAATCTTGGGTGGTTCCTAGAGGAAGGCCACATGTCAAATATAAGTGTGAACCCAGAGGCCAAAAATACAGTCCCTATAACACACATAGGCACATTAGAACAAATATCATTCAATGGTGTTAGACAGTGGTCAAGAAGAATTACTTGGATTCTGCTGTGAAGATTACATAATGACCAGCTTTTGTTTTCTTTTCCTATTTTAAAAACAGCTTTATTGAGGTACAAAAAAATAAACCTATTTTATGTATATAATTTGATAAGTTTGGCCATGTTTTTAAAATTAAGAATAAAAAAGTTATTTGATAGAGCTTTCTCAATGAATTTTTTTATTTTACATATGTCTTTAAATCTTTAACATCTGCTACTGCTTGTCAATTAGTAAATATGAGCTGGTGCTAAATGAATACACAGCAGATTGATGATAGATAGATGAAAATTGTTTAAAACATTTTGTCTTTTTAGTTTGGTAGCTGTTGTGTTCATGTTTCCGATTTTATCTTGCATGCATAGAGCCACATTTTCTAGAAATAAAACTAGCCCTAGTTTATATCATGAAATCATGTGCACCAGTATTGTGTAGTGTTCCGTAAAGAATATGGTCATCCACAAAGAGCACGATAACTTTTCAAAACTCTGCTACTTGAACAACTTTTTGAACCACTAAGTAAGAGCAGAAAGAGGTAATAAATTATTATGGAGATGTTCTTGTCAACACTAGTTTGAATTATATGGAAGCAGTTAAGATAAGCAGATTTAGAAGAAGAACACTTGTGAGTAACTGGTAACAATTTTCAATGCAGAGTATTTTCTTATACATTTGGGTCACTTATCTTTAATAAAACACTGTAAAATAACTATTTGTATCATTTCTGTTAAGGTACAATTACTACATTTTGGAAGAAAATAGCAAACAACAAGAATTTTTTTCCTTATGTAACAGAGACTTGACATTTACTTTAGTGATATATGGCATCTGATAAAAAAACATTGTTTAGTATAAAAACCTGTTAATGATCATCTTTATTGACATTTGACTTCTATTTTCAGCACCCATTGGCCATCTTGAACATGGAATTGTCTCTGAAGCAGGTACTTTTTAATTTTTGTGTGAAAGTTAACCACAAAAGCAATGGGCTGCTTGAATCAAAGTTTATTTGGAGAAATTTTATTTCCATGGAAATTGGAAGTTACTTTTAAGAAATGTAAAACGTTATTTGTTTATCTTGTAATTCATTAGAAACCATAATTTCAGCCTTGCCTTGGGAGAAATGGAGCCAAATTTCATTAACTGAACGATGCATTCTCCCCTTCCTTTGAATCTTAAAAATTAAACTTACTTTCCTAGACTCATGAGAATGCTGTTCTACCAAGCCCATTAGACATTCATGTAGAATATCAACCCTAACCATTACAAAGGATCTTTAATCTGGGAATCTAGGAGTTAGAATATGAACTGTGGTGGCAAACAGCCCAACAGCCAAGCTTCGACGTAATGCATAATGTCGAACTCTCAGAATCAATTTCCTCAACAGTAAAGTTAGAAAAACAAAATCCACCTCCAAAGTTTGTTGGGAGTTTAAAAAGGATGCTGCATGCAAAGTTCTAAACAGAGAGCAGGCACATAAGTGTAAAGTAAATGGTAACTATAATAACGATAATAATATTTATCATGATTTCATAACTCTCTAATATGATATTCCAAATCACAATTGATTCAAGAGATTCAGACTGCATTATCATTTCTATTTGCACCCCCAAGATTTAAAAAAGCCATATGATATATTCAACATCAAGATGTGGCAAAATTGTCTTAATCTATTACAGCTCCTATGAGAGAGTGATTTTTTTAGGAAATGATCTAAATAGTTTTCTCCCTCAGGTCTTTTTCATTTATTTGTTCATTCACTTATCACTTATTTCTTGAAGGCCTACTACTGTGCTTAAAAGGTACATAAATGAATGAATGACATAGCTCACCGTTAACCTCCAAAAGCTCGCAGTAAAGGAAGATGCTAACACTACAGAGTAATAATAGGAGTATATACTAGAGAGACAGAGATGAGAAAGTAGCCTAAAGGGATCCAGAAGGAACAGGGAAAGATGACTGAAAGAAGAGACATACAACTTGAATCATGAAGGATGATGTAGTTAACGAGATATATTAAAAGGGGAATAGAATGGGGACACATATGCCAACCAAAAGGGGAGAATCTTTGCAAAAGTGAAGAATGAGAGATCATGGCATATTCTAATAAGTTTGTGTACAATTAGAGCACAGGTCATATGTGTTCAACGAGGAAGAAAGCTAGAAATGAAGACTATGGAGAAGATTAGGCACATCTTTATACATCTTCCTAAGAAGTTTAGCAACGTATCTTAAAAACAATGAAAACCCCTGGGAGCCTGGGTGATGCTCACCTGTAGTCCAGCTACTCAGGAGCCTGGGATGGGAGGATACCTTGAGCCCTGGAGCTCAGGTCCAGTCTGGGCAACATAGTGAGATCCTGGCTTAAAAAAATAATTAAGGAGGAGGGTATTATAGTAAAATTTTGTTTTTAGAAAGATCAGTCTGGTGTGGCAGTGTGTAAGATAGATTGGGTTCTAGGGTAGAGGTGCGGGTTGCTGGAAAACAAAATTGAAGCCAGCAGAAATAGTTAGGACACTTACAAGTAATCCAGGAAAGAAATGATAAGGACTGAAACAAAGGCAGTGGTGGTAGAGAGGGAGGGGAGGAAATAGATTAGAAAATTCTGCATGAGAGAATGGAAATGAAGTGATGACAGATTGAATGTGAGACAAAGAAGATTCAAAGAAAAATCCCAGATTTCTGTCTTGGGTGACTTGGTGAATGAGGTGCTGCTCTCCAAGGTGGGGCAGGAGGAATAGATTTAAGGGGGTTATGTTCATATTTATGTTGTTTTCAAGATATCTTGAAGTCTTTTGTACCATATAAAAGGTAAAAACATAAGAATCAAAAAGAGGGAAACCCAACATTTAATTCAAAAAAAGAAATCACAAAGGAGGCAAATGTCTTAGTCAAAAATAAAGAGGGAGAAGAGAAAGTGGAGAGAATTTCAAGGAGCATATAATCATTAGTGTCGCAGAGTATAGAAAATTTCAGTAAAACAAACACTAAATAGTCTTCATTGCATTTAGCAACTAGGAAGTCTTAGCTGACAGTTTAATGGGTGCTAGAGGTATAAAACATATTTCTGTAAGTTGAGTACTATGTTACTTATGCCAATATCTATTTCTAACATGGATTTCCCTCCTCTAATGCTTGAAATGGTCCAGTAGGATTGACCATACGTTCTTTTAAGGCACAGATTGTGGCATATTCACTTGTATCACCCCTTCCCCTCCACCACCACTACCACAGATACTCAAAAGATTGTATAAGGGAAGTAATGCATTTCTTTCGGGACTTAAGTTGAAAATGTGATTTTACTTGCTGGGTTTTTCAGTATCATGCAGGCTTTCATTTGTGATATGGCATTCCTCAAGCCTGTTTAATACTTTCTTCAGAGTGATAACAAATACTTTCTCTCCCACTTGTAACCCATGTTCTTTCAAGGATCAGTACTTCATTAACAAATGAAATGGTTAATTGAAATCAGGGGAATGCTTTATAAATTTATTTTCTGTCATCTCTTATATAAGGAGCCATGGCAAGTCTTGGGAAGACTGTGAGCTTTGCCTATAGCATCTGTGCTTGACATAATCTCTCAAAGTACATTTTCTAGTATTGAGAAAGAATTTGACATCTTAATTCCTGTCTAGCAGCTGGTTTTTGACCTTCTGAAATTACTGCCAAGCTTGTAGAATGCTGTCCATTTCAGCATCAAAATCTTCAAACCATCATCCAAGTATAGAAATGATTGACTTATTTTACTCTTCATTATGTTTCTGTACAAGTGTTTCCATTGGGCAGGACATCCAGGGAAACAGATTTAGAAGTATTATGTGATATTCAAGAAAAGGAAATTCTTAAGACTAGTCTGAAAGATGCTTCTAATTCATTTGTTTTGCCCAATTTGCAGCAACAATTGTACATTGGTTCCCGAGATGGATTTGTTCAGCTCTCCTTGCACAGATGCGACACTTATGGGAAAGCTTGCGCAGACTGTTGTCTTGCCAGAGACCCCTACTGTGCCTGGGATGGAAATGCATGCTCTCGATATGCTCCTACTTCTAAAAGGTGAGAGACACATTTAGTTAATATAAAGCCTTCCTTTTTACAAGATGAGTGTCTCACATTAATGCCTTGTCTTGGGGTTTAAGTTAAGGAAAAATTATATAGAAACTTGGCCTATGGAAGGAATATTGAAATCAAAATATTGTTTTACACTGTTTACATAAAACTTAATTTTGAAGGAGGGTAAACAGATGCTCTGAAATTCTGAAATGTGGAAATTCAAACAATTTTAATAAATTGTTTATATTCTTTTCTTTCACTGATGTCAAACACTATTAAAGGCTCGTTTTTATTCCCTATTTTGCTTTTTCTATAATTGATCCTTCTTTCTTATTTCTAAATATGTATATACTGATGCCTACTGTTTTGCAGTAGGCATATATATAAATACATATATATATAAATCATATATATAAATATATATGATTGTACAAGCACAGATTGTATAAAACCCACAGAGCATCCCAGTGACTTGTATCATTTTATTTTTACTCTAATAATTATAACTTGGTCAATTTCTGCCACCCACATAATTAAACAACATATAGTTTCCTTGCTTTTTGTAGTTCATTGCTTTATGTGCTCTTAGAAATAATGCTATTTTGAGCCAACAATTCCAAGCTAGGAATTTATTCTATACACACGTGCAAAAGTACCACAAAGTTATATGTTCAAGAATGTTTATTTTAGCACTATGTTTATAGTGAAATAACTGGAAACAATCTGAATGCCCATTGATATGCCTCACACTAGCTACATATATTATGTTAATGATTTTTCAATGTCAATATAGTAACATTATTTTCTAAAGCATTCAAAGTATATTTTCCTCTAGGTGAAATGTAAGCAAATTTATATGTAGGTCTTCTTTTAAACTAACTAAAAGGCACATGTTAGTCTCATTACCATATGTACACTTTTTTTCTTTTTGAAATTTTATTGATTTCTCTAATTCTAAATTCTAGGAAATTACAGATTGAATGTATAGTTCAACAGCAAATATAACTTAAAATTAGAAAGCATTTTATATTCCCTGAAATCCTGGAATTAAATTAAAATGGGCATACATGATTATTAGAAATTAAAAGTTAAAAGTCACCCACATTTTGTTACAGTTTTTGCCCAAGAATATGCTCATTATCCTGAGTCTTTGGGGATGCTTTCCTGGAAGCAGAAAAACAAGAATGCTCATTAGTTGGTAATAAACCTTCAGTTTGATGAATTGACCCTGTTCCTTAAGAAGCCAAGAATTAAAAACATTCTTGACCTTATGTACCTTATACCATCATAATTTTTTCTTCTTGCATTTCCCAAGACTGTATCTCTGATCTTTCAGACATGCCACTGTGATGTTTTCCCTTACCTAACATAATGTCATGTGAGCCAAAAGATGTGTACAATGGATGTATCTTGTCATCTGTTCAGAATTACCCTCAAGGAACACCCTAGATATCACAGAAGGTTTATTGGTCCTTTTTTGATCTGTGAAGTGGCAAAATAAAATAGCCAAAGCAAATGAAAATATGCTGTAAGAGTGTAAGAACTGCTTATATGCAGCAGGGATTTTGGATTTCTTTTTTTATAAAATAGTTACTACCTTCTTTTAAGGAATATATGTGACGTAATGCAAAAGCCATTGTTTATTATCATCATAGCCATCAGTAAAACAATTTAAGCTACACATGAGCAGATAGAAATAACAGGTAGTCTTTTATACCACATTGAACTTGTAATTCGATTTCAAGTTACAGTATTTAGTTTGTTGCTTAATTAAATCTATGCAATAATGAATCTTTACATGACAAGGTGTTTTGTATTTGTGTGTACGTTCCTATCCACTGACTGAATTCTTTTATATATTATTATTTTCCTAGAGACTGACTAAAAAAAGAGTAGAAATAGATTTCCCCATTTTAGTGATATAAAACCTGGATTCTATTTTTATTTAACCTTTTTTGTTGAATAATCTGTGAAAAATTAGATAAAAAGAAAAGAACCATAATTAAATAAAATTCAGGTCATCTCATTGTCTAAACAGGATTTATTCTATTAAAGATCCCATTACCAGTAATTATTTTCAATTAATGTTAGATTGATTGGAATATTGACTCGCATTTAAGTTGAGCTAGAAGACAAGCACAGTCCTGTACCTGCCACTGTTATTAGTATTAGATGTAGCCTTTCTATATGATGGTAATCTTGTTTGAAGTTTTAATCAGTTTAATCTGCTTTCTGTAGGAGAGCTAGACGCCAAGATGTAAAATATGGTGACCCCATCACCCAGTGCTGGGACATCGAAGACAGTAAGTACAGGTTTGATATGCTTTTTCTCCCATTTAAAATGTTAAGTCCACTCTTTGTGTGCCTTTTTATTATATGAGTTAAGCCATCTATTATATAGGAAAATCTCCATTTTGTATAATGAACATGTTCTGGAAGAGCAACAGGAACTTTTAGAAATCAGCCTGTCTATGTGCCTAATTGAATAATCCTTTGTTATATCATTATTTGTTTCATATGTCTTTTAAAATTCCTAAACTGTAGCTTTTGTTTCTTTTTGACTACCTTATCCATCCTTGTAAAGTTTGAAAACTGCTATTAGAGATAAAACAGGATATAAGAGAAAACATTTGGACATTTAGAGTAAACTCACAGAGACCTCCCAGAAGTCCAGTAAAAGTTTAGCTCTTATTAGAATTAAGATTTTGGGTAACCTATACTTTATGTATATTCATCTATCAAATTATATATTCATTTAATCAATAAATATTTATTAAGTGACTTCCTGTGCATGTAATTGTCCTGGGTATACTATGTGACTAAGAAATTCCTTAGAGAGCTTATGATTCTTTGGGGAAATACAATAAGGCACAATTAGTGATAGGGGAGTTTAGTGAAAGAGAGATCACCAAGAGGCTGTATTGTTTAGAAAAAAAAATTATCATGGAATAGAAGATCTTGAAAGTCTAAAGAAGGGCAGTGTGGGAGACTAGAGAGGAGGTCTGGTGAGTGAGCCTGAAAACAGAAAAACAAATCTATAAAGTATATATTCCAGAGCTTTAGTTACTCTCCACTCTCAATCTCTGTTTTAAGATAGAAAATACATGCACACACACACATGTACACACATACAAACTGGTGGAAGAAGAGCAAATATGTAACACTTTTACTAACCACTTCACCAATGATGTATATAACCCAGATTTCATAATCTATAACTGGTGGTCTGGTAGTGTTTTCTTGATTTAAAAGCAAACAATTATTTTTAACTTATAACTTCATTCTTCTGAAAAATAAGCCTTGGTCCAGATTAGTGTGCTTGGCTTCTTGTTCTAATGTGCAGGTGTTTCACTGCAATGTCCATTGTTTTAGTTAGACATCATTACTGTGAGATACATATGCAATTCTCTACATATGCATGTGAAATTTATCAGGCATGACTATAGGTATTGAGGATACAGCAATGAACAACAAAGGAAACAAAGAAATCTGTGCATTCATGATACTTACTTACATTCAAGAGTGTGTTGGGGAGAGAGCAGGCAATAAATACAAAAACAAGTAAAATAAATGCTATGTCAAAGGATGTTATAAGGAAAGTGATACAAAATGTAGTTGCTGCCTAAGGCACTCACAATTTTTGTCTTCGCTTTACCATATCCTATTCATGCCATAACCCATTGTACACAGTCTTTTCTAATCATCATCATCATCACGCTATCCAATCCATTTTTGTCAAGGTCACTGGCAATTTCCCCCTTGCCAAATTCAATGTCCAATTTTCAGTTCTCATTATCACTTAATTTCTAACTCCCTCTTGTTTGAAACTCTTTTGACTTCCATGCATTTGTGTGCTGGGGACAGTTGATGTGGTCTCATACAAGTTGGCTGCTTACAATTTTGAAATTTTGTGAGCTGATTTTAAACCACCGAGAGCTTGAATCGGACTTAGTGCGAGTATTTACACCAGAAAAATCAGCAAACAATAAAAATCAGGTTTCTCGTTGTTTTGTTTTGTTTTCAGAGAAATGATGCCCCAACACACCTATGTGCCCTTGTACCATAACCTTCTGGTTTACCTCTTACCTTGCAGACTGTGCCTTCTGAGTATACTTAGCTTTCCTTTTTATCCCACCTTTTAAATATTGGAGTGTCCAAAGTCCCTTTTCCATTCTCTGTCTACTCGCTCCCTAGTACTGTCTATTTCAACATCATCAGAGGCTATTTCACTCCCAAATTTATAGTCCAGTTCTGAACTGACCCTTATGTGCTAGACACAGATGCTTGTATGCCTACCAAAGAGCTCCACTTGAAGGCGTAATTAGCATCTGAAACTTATGTCTGAGAAAGAATTTTTGTTATCTTGTTCAAGACCTATTTGTTCTGCAGACTTTCCTACATTAATAAATTGCACACCATTCACCCAGCTACTTATGTCAAAAAGCAGCCAGGAGTCACCTTTATAGGATTTTCTTTCTTTCACATCCTATCACCAACCTTGCAGTAAGTCCTTCTGGCTCATGGCCAAGCTCTCCTACTTCTCATCACCTCCACATATGCCAGCCTAACTGAGGCCACAGCAGCTCTCCAGTAGCTGCTTCACTGGTCTCTCTGCCTCCACACTTGCACCACTCCCATATGTACCCCACTTAATAGTATATCCCACTTACTAGCCAGAGTCATCTTTTTAAAAACTTCAGCCACAGCATGTCATTCCCTTACTCAACATTTTTCAGTATCTTCTTAGAACAATTGGTGAAAAAGTCGAATGTTTACTGTGGCATGTAAGATGCTTTTTGACCTGATCTCTAGTATATTCTCTGACCCTCCTTCACATCACTGTTCCTAGATTCACTTCGTAGCTTTCTCTTTTCCAAAAGCACCAACTGGGTTGCTGCTGCCTTTTGTATGTTTGCATTCATTGTCCTCTGTATCTGAGGAACTCATTTTTCAGATGTTTACATAGTTCCATCTTTACATCAATTAATCCTATGCTTAAATGTTGATTCTTCAGAGAGACCTTTGCTGATCATCCTATCTAAAATACTTTTTTTTGCCCTTGGTATTTTCTAATCTACTTTATTGTTTTGCAGCAGATATTCCTTCTTTATTCATTTACTTGATTACTTTGTCTATGTCACTAGAATGTTAAGCTTCTGGAGGGCAGTGAATTTCATATTCGTCCTGTCATATTATCCTAGCACTTAAAATGATGTTAGTGTGTTAGTCACACGATAACCACTGTGTAATAGACAGTAAATGGAGGGATATTCAGATGGATAGTATTTGAGCCATGCCTTCAAGAGAAAGTTAGATTTTATAAAGTAGATGAATTAACAATAATTAAAATCAGACCTCACATAGGTTCAGTTAAGTTTGTGACAGTCTCTATGTGATTCTATTAAGTTTGCATTTACTTTATAGGTGCTAGTAGCTTTTTCATATTGCTCAGAAAAGTTGATTTTGAAATAGAAGTAATTGATACCTGTATAGAAACTTGATTGGAATATGAGAGGCTAGAGGCAAAAAATCAGTTGTGGGAGTTGGAGTAGAGATTGTGAAAATATTTACAAATTAAATGACTTATTTCTAATCCACCATAAATAATGTACGCTGTACTTTATTAGGAAGTCAAGTCTTGAACAATTGGCAAATACGTTTCTTTTCTTTCTTATTTTCTTTATTACTTTAATTGTTAAAAGCTGTGAGACTGCATGATTATCAATGACATAAAATCAGCAATACACGCAGAAAAATAGTTTAACAACATTAAAGAGATCAATTTGGCACTTCAATGACAGCTATGTATTTATTATAAAGAGGTATTCTAGGCATTTTACTATGAAAACATTTTTTGATTGCTTATCTGGAAGAAAAAAGTGCTCCAAAATTATCTTACATGTCATAAGAAGGTATTTTAACTATTTCAAAACAATATTGTATATGACTTCTGCACATTTAAAAAATAGGTCATGGTAGAATCAAACAAGTTGAATATATCTTAACTGAAATGACTGGGAGCAGGAGGTTTTTGGATTTCACATTTTATCAGATTTTGGAATATTTGTATGTATATAATAAAATATCTTGGGATGAGACCCAAATCTGAACACAAAATTTATTTATGTTTCATATACACCATATATACATAGCCTTCAGGTAATTTTGTATAGTATTTTTAATAATATTGTGCATGAAACAAAGTTTGTGTACCATGTACCATAAGAAAGTAACAGTGTTATTTTCTCAGTCACTCATGTGGACAATTGGTGATTGTAGGGTATCACCATCATTCCTGACTCTGAATTTATATGCTAACAATAAGCAATCAATTTCTTACCTTATTCACACATAAACTGTATTTGTCACCCTGCATTTTGACTGCAACCCATCATGTGAGGTCAGGAGTAGAATTTTCGACTGTGGTTAATGTCCATGCTGAAAATGTTTTGATTTTGGAGCATTTTGGATTCCAGATTTTTGAATTAAGGACACTTAACCTGTGTGTATGATTTGTTTTTTTTTTTTGTGTGTGTGTATATATATNTATATATATATATATATATATATAAAATGCATACTACTATATACATTATAAAAAATTTTAAAGTAGAAAATGAAAAATTCAGAAATGAAACAAATGTTGGAAGTATCAATAAATTCATTTTCAGTGAAACTGATGTAGAGACGTCATAGACATTATGTTTACTAATTTGAAAAATAGTTCAGATAATGAGCTCACTATTTTTTTTCCAGTTGATTTCACTAATTTATCTTTTACTAAATTGACCAATTCTTTGGTTAAGTCCTGAGCCCTTGCCCCATAACCCAGCAGTCAACCTGCATCTCCCCTACTGTGTTGACAAAATTCCTTTCTCAGGAAAATGGTGTCTGTTATTATAAGATAGTGTATGTCTTTCATTTCCGTGATTGGCACCAGTGACCTTTCTGTGCATTAGGAATTTATTCACTGTGAAAATCACAGATATAATCTGTTGAATTGGTGGAGATAGTTGATAGACTACAGGTTTTAAATGGAATCCATACATTTTGAAGGTTAGATGAGGTTAATTCATGATGGTGTCAGCATGCTTGACTTAATCCTTGCTGGTAAAACACAAATAAGTTCAAAATAAGTTTCTTGAAAAGAAGCCTACTATTTAATATATGTACATTTATTCCATTTGCTGATAATTTGTATGTTCAGCTTTAGGATTCACTTGGTCCCTTAAGCCTTATTCTAGTTGATGTCTATAGTGCTAAGTAAGCCCATCTGAAAATTGAGATATCTGAATATATGATGAAATTGTGAATATTTGGGCCAGGCTAAGCAGCTGTCATTTTTTATTTGATCAAATTTGATCCAGAGCTCTTAGATCACACATGGGACACAGTCTTTATCTACTCTAGATGGAATTTATTTCAGATGGTGCATTGATTTACAAGAAGAAGGTGTCTGAGGTACTGTTTAGGCATCCCCTTAACTATCTCACAGCATATGTGTATCAGGCTAAAAAATCCCTCTGTATAAATTTTTTTAATGGTAGATTAATACAGATAAGATCCAGATTTTGAGTATTAATGCATCTGGCTTATAATCATCATTGTAGAATTTTATCAAGTGTAGATCATTATGCTTACTTTTCTGATATCAAAATTTTCTGTTATCTGATCAGCTCTGTGGACCAATTCATGATAGAAATTACCTTTAAAAGTAAAGCAAACTGCTCCTCATGAACCACCTACAAAGTTGTTTCTATTTTGTACTAACAAAAAAGTGTTAAAGCACTAAAAGATGCAAAAAGTTTATTCAACTCAAAGGAAGAAATCTCAGTGTATAGAGTTAGATATTATGAATATTATTTTTTAAAAATCAAGTGCAAATAGCTGATATATTGATGAAATAAAAAAATGACAGTACAGGGATAAAATTTAAAAATCAATCTATTGGGTAATATTTGTCTCAGGTAACAATATTATACCATCAATTTCCTTTCTCTTTAATAATGTATATGATTCTTTCCCCATGGCATCTGTTCTGAATCAGTCTGTTTTCCCATTGCTTTTAAAATCAGGTCAAGGTTAATCTCTTATTCCATGTTTGCTTTCCAGACATTAGTCATGAAACTGCCGATGAAAAGGTGATTTTTGGCATTGAACTTAACTCAACCTTTCTGGAATGTATACCTAAATCCCAACAAGCAACGATTAGGTGGTATATCCAGCAGTCAGGAGATGAGCATCGAGAGGAGGTAAGCTGCTGTCATCAATAATACTCACCTTGAGGGAAATAGTGTGCAACTGAGAGATGTTCAACTTTTAGTGCTATGTGCTGCTCACATCATTATTTGATTAAAAAAGCAGTTTTTGCTCACTAACACCAAAGATAACAATAACTCTGAGATAAGAATAGGCCACTTTCACACAAGTGTATTCATAAAATATATTTAAAAGCAAACTAAATTTTGTAAAGAAATGTACATCTTTTTTCAAATTCCATATTTCATGGATTGCCTATATTTAGAAACAAATCTCTGACTAATAACAAGAACACCATATTTTTTCCCCACAGTAGAACAGTGACTAAATTTTAGTTCACATTGTGTTCAATTCAAATCATGAGATGAAACATGTTGAGGTTGTATTAAAACAGAAATATCTATGTTTATCAAATTATATGAGCAAATTAGATAAGTACCCAGACATATTAAACTAAGGACACTGTAATGAATAATGGAATGAACACACAGGATTCAGAATTACATATCTTGAGTTGAAACACAGTCCTTAAACCTTTGGTAATGTTCTTGAGCCCCCAGTTTTCTGTGAACAAAATAAATTTAAAAATTACTATAAAATTAAGTGGGAAAACACATATGAGAATGTAGAATTTTCAAAAAAGAGGCTCTCACAACTGTAAATTATGTATATAAAATTACAGATACCCTATTAGTGAGGCTATTTTACATGTGGATCAAAATTCTCTAAAATATCAGCCTTATTGGCAAGTCTATAAACATGTAAAATAGTAATGGAATTAAGTAAAACATTAGTACAGAATAGTGGATCTCAACCTCAGATAATTTTGTTTCCAGAGTGCTGACATTAGGCAATGTCTGGAGACATTTTTTAACCTCATAGCTGGGTGGGTGGGTGGCTGAGCAGTTGCTCCTGGTGTGTGCTGGGTAGAGGTCAGAGATGATTCTAAGAATCCTACAATGTACAGTCCCTTGCAATAAAGAACTGTCTCTCCCCAAACGTCAGTGCTTCTGAGGTTAAGAAATCTTCAAGTAAAAAAATCGAATTTTATCATAAGAAATTGATTTAAAGATATAGTTCCACTCAAATATGAAGAATTTAATATTATTCTCTTCATCTAACAGATACAAGAATAACTTTTTGTAAATGTTAACTTTTTACATACTTAATAGAGGAATAAAGAAATAATTTCATGCCTTATTAAGTCAAAGTTCTCCAATAAAACTGGATTCCTTATCATTACTGACCTCTATAAGTCCTAAGATTATGGCAGATTCATATTTATACTGAATATTTATTTTAAGGGTCCCATTTTTACCAATATATATTGAGATATTATTCGATATAGGTGATTAATTTCAAAATATAAGACATTTACTTGCTATCCAAGAAATACTGAAAGAATTAAAAATTTCTAACATCTAGATTTTTTTTGTTAAATTACAATGTTTTACTCTTAAGTGTCACAAACCAATATTTTTAATTTTATAGTGAATAAAGTTGGGTCATTGCTTTTCAGTTAAATATAATTCTTTAATAAATGACATTTTTCTTCAAGGAAAATTTAATCTGATTTTTAAAGATAGGTGGTCCTCTGCTTGAGTTCATCTCTCAGCTATAGATACTAACATTTGCCTGTGGTTGTTTGCATTCACATCTTTCATTTTCTTGAAAATTCTGTGCATTACTTTAATTTACCTTTTAACAGTATATTATATATTCATGATGGTACCATGCTCCATGAATTTTAATGGAGCAGAAATATTTATTGAATTTTACTTAAAAGTATCTTAGCTATAATATTTCAACTGGTATTTTCATTTATCTTTGTAAATAGACAGTTTCACATCATCCAGGATATGCAATACTGCTTCCTGAGCTGAGGAAAACAGTAATATCCAGATTATGCTTGAAACATTTTTCCCAGCAGGATCCCTTCTGCTTCTTACCCATAAGGTCACAGTTTGGAATCTTTCCTCCACTCAAAAACAGCCTGTAGGAGGGACCATAATCTCCTGTGGCACAGAGGCTGTCACCAGGTTATTCTCTGCCAGGAGGAGAACATTTCCTTACTGAGCTGTTTCACAGTTGGGTGCTGTAGGGGAGGTCATGAGTCAGTTATCTGCTGACTTTCTTATAAAGCTGTTCTTAAAATTGATGATGTTTGTGCTGTAACTACCGAGTCAACTGGCAGTCCCCAAGCTTCTGTTGAACTCTGGGATCTGAAAAAGTAAAGGAGACTGTACCATATTTTCTCTGGCATTTTAATAATATTTTTAAAACATCTTCAAATATTTGCATTTTTCCACTTGTAGAGCTTATTTTTGTTCTTTTCATTATGAACGATTTTAACATTACAGTAACACATAAAATAAATATGAGGCAACTAAGTGTAGATAAACATAAGTAATATTTTGATGTCTATTACAGCTTTTTTCCTCACTAGCCATTGTACTGTGAGCATTTTCCATTTTCCTTTTACATGTTTTTCTGTCTCCCACACATACCACCCCAATGCCATAGTTACCCATAGGTATTCCAGGTGTTCTTTCACTAGTTCATGTTCCTGCTTAAAAAAAAAAAGTAATGAACTTTGTTTATATCTATCTGAGTCTTTCTCTACTTGTCTACCTATTTTCTTAGGGAAAAATCTTAGACGTAAAATAATAACTTTAAAACATTTTTTATCTTTGTGGATTTTGATAAACAACTGCGTATTGCTAATTTCACATAAAATCACTGTATTAATGTCTGTTATGAACCCCTGAGGCAAAATTATGTATCACAATTTAAAAAAATCTTTACCACCTTAATATGAAAAAATGTATTGCATTAATATGTAGTTCTTTGAATATTAGTGCATGTGAACTTACCTTCTTATGTTTCTTGGTTGTTGGCTTCAGTTGAATTTGGTGAATTGTCTTGCCTGTCATTGCTTACTTTTTAATGCTATATTTATTTAAAAATAATTATAATAAGTTCTTTACAGATTATAGGTATTAATAATTTAATATTATACACATTACACATTGTTTTACATTTGTTTCTGACAATTTCTTTCTTTTCTACAAATTTTACATTTATATAGGCAAATCTATTGATTTATGGCTCTGTGATTTCTCACCTGTTATGTGCAAAGACTCCTTTCCCAATGAGACAGGAATTATATATTTTTTTTCTAGTTATCTTATTTTTTTTTACATTTACACTTTACATATTATATTTACATGTAACCAAAGATATTAATCTAGTAGTTATTTAAGTGTACATTTGATTTTTTTAAAATAATGAGCTCATTGCTCCAGCATCCTTTTTAGTAAGTTTTCCTTTTTCTAATGTTTGCTTAAAAGTATTAATTATTGGTTTTGGGGTATATTAATAGATGGATAATATACAGTGTCATGTAAGTAAACTCTGAGAAATTTAAAAGCATGTATACAAATGATTCCATTCCAGTTCCTTTTCCTGTCCTCCAAATTAAATAAGAAAACTTTCCAGTGTATTTTTCAAATGCAGAGAAATTTTTGCAACAGTTTTGCAGACATTTTTTTTTTCTCACACAAGGAGCTTTCTTTATTTTTTAATCCTAATTTTTCTCTGGTAATATTTTCTGTTTGTTTGAGAAAGGGGATATTTTTGAAGCCCTGCTCTCTCCCAAGGCACGTGCAATGCTTTTACTATGAAAGAACTGACATGTGAATTATCTGTAAAGAAACTACTATTAGGCTGCTATTATCAGTGATAAAGTCCCTGACCTTTACCTGCTGCTTAATACCTAAATGTCCTTTGTCCCTTCCACGTTACTCTTCTCATGTTAAATGAATTGCCCTTCACTGAAGATCTACATTTAATAATGCCAAATATATTATCCTTGTTCACATTAGGCAAATGGATTGTTGACCCCAGCTCAAACGTGGTTTTGATTTGTAAGGTTAGGCAGTTTTTACTTATCGCTTCTAGAGTGGAGAAAATTCCAAGAGTTTAAATCAATGGCCAGAGATTACATTATCTCTTTGTAAAGGAGCTGAATTTTCTAAATTGACTGTGCTGACATTTCACTGTTAAGATACAGTCTGCATAATGCATCCTATTTCAGTAAAGAATGAAAGCATTACAGAGAATGAGAATGTAAAGTAGGCACATGTTAATCTACCTACTTAGTTTCTGGATCACAAACTTTTATCTCTAAATTGCAAAAATTCTGTGTAAATATATCTATTCAAAATGTCTTTCATTAGAGCTGCCAGTTTACTAAAAGCATATTATTGAAATTTTAGCAAGAAGAAAATTAAATGATCTAACAGACATTAGTTAGATCTAGAATGCTGAAAATGTATTAAATCAAGTCAAAAACCAAAGAACAAATCTAGCATTCCATAGAAGAAAAGAAAGTTGAAAGATCATGACTGGGTAATGGAATGCCAGGTGTTTACGGAATCCTGAGTCCTATGGGGTCGCAACCAGAGGGGAAAGGGGGGAAGGGAACCAGACCTGAAAGTACAACAACATAAACAGGATGCAAAAAGATAATAGCAAAAATAATGATGAAGTGTTGCACAATATGTGTGAGATCAAGTCATAATTTCTTCCTGTCAGAAGATTAAAGATAACAATAAAAAGTCAGAGCTGTGACAATCTCTAAAAGCCACATTAAATGCAGTTTAAACATGAGCAAGAGCACCAGTTAGTTATGTAAAGGAAATCTAGAGATGAACTAGAACTGGACATATCCACTTTGATTATCATGCTAATAACCTCAGGCCATTTTCTATTAAGAGAATTACAGTAATAAAGGCTTCAAAATATTACCTCTCAAGCAGCATGGCAGTAGTGTGTAATGTTGCTAATAATATTTCATCCTTTAACCTTCAAAGAGCTTTGCTTTTAATCCCCAAATACACCATATGCTGCGCCACCAACTTGATAGATGATGGGAGGAAGATAAATGAGTCATCCTGGGAAACAGAGTAGATAGAGACCAGAAGGTTAGGTTATGAAGCTAGCATTTTGAGACCTAAAGTGTATTAAATTTTCTCAAAAATTTTACAGTGAAATTATCAAAGGGAAAAGAACAATTATACTGTATTAAATTTGAGATTGTCATTTCTGTTTAAGATTGGTCATTTAGAACTCTCCTGATTCAAATTCACGTTTATTTTAGGCATGAGACTCCTATGGTTTCTGAGAATGTAAATTAATTCAAAGTTAGCTCGTATTACAATAGCATTTCCAAATGTCTGGGCTTTTAGAATAAATTCATAAGAAAAATAATACCATATCCAGCTTACCAAATGGGCAACATAAGAGAAACAAACAAACAAAACTCGGATGGTGTGGATTCAGTGCAGAGCAAAGGCAGGCCTGGAGACCATTCAGCCTCATTAACCAGGGATCTGAGCTGTGACCTGCCTTTGGCCTCAAATGGTTCCCCGCCAGCTGCACTTCTCTGGCACAGAGGGTGGCTTGCCATATACTTGTTAGTTAACTGGGCTGGTAGCCAGAGATGTTTCTTTTCCATTTCTCATATTTCCAGAATTGGGAAGATTTTTTCCTACATATTTTTCACATAAAGATTCAGAGTACAATCCACCCACTGTGAATAAATTTAATTTGGCCATCTTTACGTCTCCTTGATTTCCATCGACTAAAAGTCTACAATACAGGGGCAGATGTGTAAACTGGGAAATCTTCCAAACTTCTTTGTTGTTGTTGTTATTCCACTTAATGCTGAGCCACTCAACAATGCTCCACATTTAGCAGGGCTCTTTTGTTGGTAAACATGCCTCTAGTTTTACTGAAGATAGGTTCACTGTTCACACCGTATCATGGGCCAGGCAAACTTAATGTTAGAAGTAGACGTCTTTTAGTAATATTACTTCAATGGCTGGAGAGCATCACATTTCAGTGGAAAAGAGCTTTGTGTTCATTGTGCTTTCTCACACTTGAAATCATGTTACTATGTTATAGTACACGGAGGTATGGCAAATATTTCCACAGATGACAATCTAAAGTATCACATATATATACAGTATCAAAATTCAATCGACAGTAAAGAGGGAAATTCAGCTTTCAATGTTGCTAACCTTCTGACTAGGGTCCTACTCAATTACAGTTCTAACATCCAAAAGACTATACCCATACCTTTGGGTCTGACTTTAAAGAAGTCATCATTCACAGCTTTCATATGCTACTCACATACTTTATTTTGTGATATCTGGAAAACAGTAAATTTCATTTGGAATTATTGTTCTATTCTACCCTATAGATAGTAGCATATAGTGAAGCTCATTTTCTATTTAATGATTTTAAGTGTTGCTTTCTTGCTCCAAAATTCAGGTGCTAATTTATGATCTTGGTACAGTAATTTGTATCTGAAATCTCTGTTAAGAAGGTCACGTGATAGTTTCCAGTTTTTCATGACTTTTAACAGTTTTTAATTCCTATCTGTATACTGGTAGAAAAAAGATAATAATTTATAAATTCTTCCCATGGAGTTTTGCTAAGTTAGACTTAATAAAATACAAATTTGAAAAATTCAGGATATAGTTTGTGGGCTATTATTTAGTTGAATCTTTTCACCCTTTTTAACTATGGCTGACAATATTGTGCTTGATGCAGAGACAGAGAGACAGTGAGTATGTCTTTTAAGTTCATCTAAGTAAAACTATGTGGCCTCTTTTCATTTGCTCTTAGCTTTCTCTGTTTTTAATTTATTACCTACATTTTTCCAATTCTGCAGTTGAAACCCGATGAAAGGATCATCAAAACAGAATATGGGCTACTGATTCGAAGTTTGCAGAAGAAGGATTCTGGGATGTATTACTGCAAAGCACAGGAGCACACTTTCATCCACACCATAGTGAAGCTGACTTTGAATGTCATTGAGAATGAACAGATGGAAAATACCCAGAGGGCAGAGCATGAGGAGGGGCAGGTCAAGGATCTATTGGCTGAGTCACGGTTGAGATACAAAGACTACATCCAAATCCTTAGCAGCCCAAACTTCAGCCTCGACCAGTACTGCGAACAGATGTGGCACAGGGAGAAGCGGAGACAGCGAAACAAGGGGAGCCCAAAGTGGAAGCACATGCAGGAAATGAAGAAGAAACGAAATCGAAGACATCACAGAGACCTGGATGAGCTCCCTAGAGCTGTGGCCACATAGTTTTCTACTTAAAGAAAAGAATTTTTTACCTGCAAAAACACTGTCTTCTGTTTTGTATATCCCTTATATTGTAATAATTCATAAATGCTTAGTTTGGCTAAGGCACAAGACAATAATCCGAATAAGATGATATGTGGTGAATATAAGAAAGGGCAAAAAATTCATTTGAACCAGTTTTCCAAGAACAAATCTTGCACCTGCAAAGTATAAGAATTATCCTAAAAATAGGGGCTTTAAATTTGTAAATGTTTTATGTTTTGAGTTTTGAAATTTATTGTCATGTAAATAACTGAGCTAAGCAAGCACCAAATTTAATATTGTAATAAGGTGCTTTATTCCCTCAAATGTCCATTAAGCATGGAATTTACCATGCAGTTGTGCTATGTTCTTATGAACAGATATATCATTCCTATTGAGAACCAGCTACCTTGTGGTAGGGAATTAGAGGACAGACACAAATTAAGACAACTCCCATTATCAACAGGAACTTTCCCAGTGAGCCGTTCACTCCTGGAGAATGGTATAGGGATTTGGAGAGTTGCATTATTTCTTTCTGGCCACAGGGGTTAAATTTAGGGACCTATAACATTGATTTACTGAAGGGCATCCATGCTTCCCCCAGGATTTCTGTTGACTAGTTAGGAGTAACAGTTCACAGAGAGAAGTTGGTGCTCAGTTATGTGTTTCTAGAATACATGCTAAGCTCCACAGGGACAGAATGCTTAATAAATATTTTAATAAGATATGGGGAAAATATTTAAATAAAACAAGGGAAACATCATGATGTATAATGCATCCTAAGGGGAAGGCATGCATATGGGATTTGTTAGAAGACAGAAGGAAAAAGCCATAAATTCTGGCTTTGGAGAAAACTCATATCCCCATGAAAAGGAAGAACAGTCACAAATAAAGTGAGAGAAACGTAATGGAGCTCTTTTCACTAGAGTATAAGTAGCTGCCAATTTGTAATTCATCTGTTAAAAAAAAAATCTAGATTATAACAAACTGCTAGCAAAAGTCTGAGGAAAAATAAATTTTTCTGCAGAATCATAGGAAGAGTAGACATTTTATTTATAACCAATGATACTTCAGTATATATTTTCTTTCTTTTAAAAATATTTATCATAATCTGTATATTATTTCTTTTTACTGCCTTTATTCTCTCCTGTATATTGCATTCTGTGATTATATTAAAGAGAACAGGAAAAAACAATATATAACACGGAAAGAGAGAATTAAGAAAATGACAATGCTGGGGAGTGGGGATATATATTTGTTGAATAACAGAACAAGTGTAAAATTTTGACAACGGGAAGGGTTAAATTAACTCTTTGACATCTTTTCTTCACTCAACCTGTTCACATTGCTGAGTTAATCTGTTGTAATTGTAGTACTATTGTTTTAGTAATTTAACAATTAATAAGCCTGCCACATGTAAAAAGAACCAACCTCATAATATTAACATAAACATCTTTCATATTTTGCTAGTACTTTCAAATGTTTTCAATTTGACTTTCCCTCTGAATATGTATGGTGTGTTTCCTGTCTGTTTAAGCAGAACTCACCTTTCCTTCTTGTAACACAGAACGCTTAGCCTTCTTCTGTTTTGCCTTTTTCACGCCCTTTATAGTGTGAAATGAAAAATTAGTCACTTCCTCACATGGAAGGCAGCTTTTCAGAAAACTAAATAACAGACATTTCTCGTTTCTCATGCATTCTACATATCTTGAAAGAAAAGTCTGTGAGAAACCCCGTGTGATTAGAGGGCAACTAAATGCAAGATCTGTGGCTCTATGTTGAGGGCATTGTCTCTCTCTTACATTTATTTTATTTGCATTGCTTACCTATCTCAAATTAGTCAAACTGATATATGAGGTTTAATAGTCCCTTTACTGATAAATATTTGTAGGTATTTCACTATAAGGAAAAGCTAAGGAATAATTTTAATAAAAGTGAACCAGAACAAATCACTCATTTAAAAAGTAATGCAAAAGAATAGTGTGGCATGATCAGACTACTAATTGAATAGCATAACAAAAGTATTTGTAATGATAGATTTGCTTGGACAGAATGTTCCAGGAACTCATAGCAACCTCAAAGTTATTAAGTGGGAACATTTTTAATTAAAAAAAACTTCCAAATATTTGTGGGTCCCAACAGTAATAATCAAATAATGAATGACTTTGGAAAAATTACATGCAGCTCAAATGTTAGGACTGATTTATGAAAATAAATTTTATTTTCATCCAAATTTGAATGTCCAAACCATTTCTTAATTACTGCTTTCTAATCCTAGTTACTCAGTCAAAATTTGGAAAACTTATTTTATGACCACATATAATATTCTGGCTGCTTTGGATACAATATTCTTAATTTATAATAATTAGTTAAAATATATTAAATGTATTATTAGTAAAACAAAATTTCACACAATAAAAAAGAACACAGAGGGCCAATATTTATATGTATTTATAAAGAATATCTAAGCTATGCTTAATTTTTTCTTAGCTTTTTAGTTTAGAACATTATAGAAAGAATATGAATATATTAAATCCACAAACACACTATATACTTTCCTACCACTGACTATTTTACCAAATTTGCCTTAAAATAATGAAAAAGAAAAGTATAGTTAATGGTTTCAAATATGCTTTCTAAGAAATTGAGTCTCTATGGAGGGGATCTTAAAATGCCTGTTTACTCAAGGTTTCATATTTTTCTTGTCTCTCATACATATGTCTTTGACTGCCTTGTGTGTTCTTTTCTGAATTCATTTCAGCTATTTATGCCGCTAAATAGAATCCTGCATGTCTGCATTCATTTACATTCAATTTATTGTAAATTTTCAGAGTTTGTTTAGAAATGAATAGTCTAATTAATTCATGTAGAGCCCTTTTTTCCAAAGAGCTTGAAATACTACATCCACATTGTTGAATAAACACTTTTGGAAACCAACCAAATTATTTAAGAAATGGAAAAGTATTCATAGAGAAATCTAGTAATTTGCAAAAGCCACTAGAGTAGTAGAAGAATTACAATTCACAAATGTTTCATCATTCTGTTGACTAAAACAATGCTCTTTTACAATATGCTGGCTACAAAACGGTCTTACTCTTGAATTTTGCTTTTGGTTCATATTTTGGTTCTTCATATTGTAGTATGTTTTGTTCCTGCTGAATTTTATAGACTCAACTAAACAATAAGCTATTAGTAGTCACTTTTTTCATTTTTATCAAAATTAAATTTCCAAGGAAAATTTGATATTATTCAGCTGTCCACAAAATAATAAACAAGAACATTTATTAATGATTTTCTTAAATATATTTCATATTTATTTATATAATAAATACAAATGGAAATCAAAACTGAAATAGCCTCCCTTTAGAATGTCACATTTTTCTTTGAAAACATGTTGGAATTGGTTAGCCTTATTGGGAATGGATAATTTGGAAACAAACTGAAAAAAGATATTTGATATGTTTTTATAGAAGATGTATTTTCATCATATTAAATGATCACAATTTTAAATAATTCATCTTACATGTGAGGCTAAAAAAATAAAATCTAAGATTCCCAGATTCTATACATTAGGAGTACAAAGACAGGATCATACGCATGACCTATACCTCTCATTTAAATATTTTGTAGTATAAAGTATTTATGGAAAGTGAGATAGATGATTTCTGGAAAAGGGAAAAATTTGTCAGATGCCATAGTTAATCACATAATTTAAATCTAGTATTGTGAGTGGTTAGCAATCAACTTTGAATTTATAGTTTTGCTATTTTAAAAGAAATGTAGTCTTGTAGTATAAAATAATTAAAAATTGTTAAATGTATATTTTGGTTGTATTATAATGAAACACAAACATCAGTGTTCTATGATTATAAAGACTATTAGTTTGTTTGCAAATTTTGTTTTTAAAACCCAAATATGGTGAACAAATTATATATATAAAATGGGAATAAAGAAAATATTAAGATCAATATTTTCTAAAATTTTTGGTCGATACATTTTACACTGTAAGTATGCAGTAATTTCATTTATGAAAGCAAATAATGTGTCTTACCCAATTTGATGCAACTATATTGCTAAGCTTCATTGTGATTTAATTTAGAATTTAGTGGGTTGAGATGAATGTTATTACCACAAAACTACTTCTTTTTAAGCTTCCAATTGCCATCTGATTATTTAAAAATACTCATCTATATGTTTAGCTGTATTGGAGTATAATTTATTAAAGAGTAAGCTGAGGTTTCTGTCTTTAATTTTGCTTTATAAAAACATTTTTAAAATTTATTTTACAGATACATATTTCTGTATGTCTGTACAGACAATTTGGTACACACATGAAGAATATTTTATGTTTGCAAATACATAATATAATGTCCCACAAATGTGGTATTCAAATAATATAGAGAGATACTGTGTTGAGAAATGTCAAGTTTTTTTTTTTACTTCACTGATAAGCTTCTAACAGAAGTTTACAGTAATAGTCTTTAAAAGAACAAATAATTTCACACAAAATACTTAAAAATTCTTACTTCATTTGGGCTACTAAAAAATACAATAAACTGGGTGGCCCATACACCACAGATATGTATTTCTCCCAGTTCTGAAGCAAGGGAAATTCAAGATAAAGGTACTGATCGATTCTGTGTCTGGTGAGGGCCACTCTGTGATTCATAGACGGTGCCTTCTTGTGTGTCCTCACATAGTGAAAGGGGTCAATAAGCTCTCTTCAGCCTATTTTACACAGGCAAGAAATCCATTCATCAGGGTTCCACTCTCATGACCTAATCACTTTCCAAAAGGCCCCACTTTCTAATACCATCACCTTGGGAGTTAGGATTTCAATGTATAAGTCGAGGAAAGAGGGAAAACAAAAATTGAGACAATAGCAGAGCTCTTAGGTCCTAGATCATGTCCAAGCTTTCACTGTAGATGAAATATAAGATTAATAATTGAGAAAATTCCAGGCATATTTGTTTGATATCTTTGATATAAATATGTATATTTATATTATACATAAATACCATATAAGTAATTCTCAAGACAGAAGAAACAACAATGTAACAATTTAGTTGAGAATGGAAAGCATTAAGACCACACAAATTGTGGTTTTTATCAATACGGCTTTACTAGTCAAAAAAACTCTTGCCCAAAGAAGATGAAGTTGCAAATACCTTTATTGTTTGTTTCAGAAGCTCATATACTTCTACTTTACATATATATTGGCATAAACACTCATCTTGGAGAGTGATTTGGCAATATCCAATGAAGTTGGATTTTAGTGGATTGAGATGAATGTTATTACCACAAGTAACTACTTCTTTTTAAAGTTTCCAATTATCATCTGATTATTTAAAAATACTAATTTATATGTATACTGTATTGGAGTATAATATCTCAAGAACAAGCTCTTCACAATTAGTATATACCCTAAGGAAACTTCTCCACATGTGTAATAGTAGACATTTTTGAAACTCTACTACATGACAATTATAATAGAAAAACAAAACAATCTATATGTTCAAGAAAAGGAGAACGAATATGCTGAAATATGCTACTAAATAGATACAGAAGTTTAAATTTTTTAAAAAAAGGTTTTATGTATCAACATAGAAAAATCTCAAAAACGTAATGTTAAGCAAATAAAAGCAAGTAGTCTAGGCATGCAAAAAAAAAAATTGTCCTTAGTATATCAAGTTTAAAGAAGCAAATGATACTGCTTATGGTACATAAACTCATATGTAAGTAGTAAACACAGAAAAACAATTTCTGGAAAAGTTAAGTACTAAATTCAAAATTGATCTTCCTCTAAGAATCGAGGAAAAGCTACTATTGCTTCAATAGCTTTTAAAATCCTTAAAAAAAAAAAAAATCTAAACCTGGCCAGGTGCAGTAGCCCATGCCTATAATCCCAGCACTTTGGGAGGCTGAGGCAGGCAGATCATGATGTCAGGAGTTCAAGACCAGCCTGACCAATATGGTGGAACCCCGTCTCTACTAAAAACACAAATATTAGCTGGGTGTGGTGGCACATGCCTGTAGTCCCAGCTACTCGGGAGGCTGAGGCAGGAGACTTCCTTGAACCTGGGAGGTGGAGGTTGCAGTGAGCCAAGAGCACCACTGCACTCCAGCCTGGGCAGCAGAGCAAGACACCATCTCAGAAAAAAAAAGAAAAAAAAAACAAAAAAAAAAAAAAAAAAAAAAAAAAAACAAAACAAAAAGAAAAACTAAATGCAATAGAGTAAAATGTTGAATCTTGAAAAATTTGAGTATTAGATTACAATTTTAGTACTATATATTATTGTCAACATAATTGTGTAATTGAAATAGTTCAAATAAAAAGTACATAAAGGACTCTGTCTCAATACAAATGAATTAGTAGTAAATTCTGAAGACAAAGAGATAAAGAGAAAAAAGAATAACACAGAAATAGTAAAAATCAGTCATTGTATAGTAAATAATACAGTTCCAGTTGTTCTTACAACATGGACTTTCTTGGACACCCTGAATTTTTAAAAAAGATAAAGACCTTGGTTGGCCTCAGGGAGCCAGGAATAATATCTAGTCTTCAAAGTAACAACCTATTGTTATGAAAATGACTGCAATGTCTAAGATATCAAGCTATTTGCTTAATATACCAGAAGACTCTGAACAGCTGAGCTGGCCTTTTCTTGGATTGAATACTGTTTAAGGTTGATGTCTAAAATACAGAATTTATTCTTCCTGGCTTACAAATCAAATTTATAAACCAACTAATGCTCTTTATGTAACCTGAAACATGAAGAGAAATATTTACATCATGTTAGATGTCTTTAAATGTTTCAATTGTTAGTTTCTTAATCAACTAACAATTGATATATAATTGTTGATATATAATTCTATATCAACGTAATTTTCACTTGTAATTCACTATGAAAGTTTTATGTGTAGACATAGGCCAAAAGTTAGCTGACCATTTCAGACTTTAGCAAATTCTCAATTTTATTGGATTCTGCTAGTAGGAGCTAGAATAGTTAAACAAGTATTTTAGGAATATAAGGTAGCATACTCTGAGAGTATTAAAGTACATAAACATAGATAACAAGAAAATGAGACCAATTTACTAGGTGAAAAGTTATCATTTAGAAGCAAGAAAACAGTTGTTTAATGGGCGATATTTCTCTATGCTTTTAATATATTGAAACAAATTACTGTTGAGCAATTATCTCCAATTATTGAATCGTATTTAAATTGTAGCTCTTTCTTGCAGGTCATTTTTACCACAGAAAAACAAACAAAAAACTTTGAATCTCCTATGGTAATTTTTGTCATTGTAATTAGTCTTTAAAGATATTTGGAAGTAGCCTTTGGTTTCAGTGGCTATGGCTAAAACTAAGAGGGATAATTACCACTTTATTTAGGAAGACAGAGGTCTGATTACTAGAAACTTGCTTTTCAGGCTATGTAGTGATTTAATCCTATAGGAAGGGGGAGACATCCATAGAAAAAGAGGGAGAGTACTATGTCAAGGGAGCACCCTGTGGGACTAAATAATCTCAACAACAACCTTCAGCTCTAGACTTCTCCTCTGACAGAGCCTACCCAAGCGAGACTGAACCAGAAACCAACTCTGGTAATCTAACAAAACAAGGTTCCTTAACACCTCCAAAAAAAATCACACTAGCTAACCAGCCATGGACCTAAACCAAGAAGAAATCCTGATTTACCTAAAAAATAACTCAGGAAGTTAGTTATTAAGCTAATCAGGGAAGCACCAGAGAAATGCAAAGTCCAATGTAAGGAAATCCAAAAACATGATACAAGAAGTGAAGGGAGAAATATTCAAGGAAACAGACAACATAAATAAAAAACAATCAAAACTTCTGGAAACAATAGACACACTTATAGAAATGCAAAGTTCTCTGGAAAGTCTCAGCAATCGAATTGAACAAGTAGAAGAAACAAATTCAGAGCTCGAAAACAAGGTCTTTGAATTAACCCAATTCAACAAAGTCAAAGAAAAAAGAATAAGAAGATGAATGAAGCCTCCAATAAGTCTGGGATTATGTTAAACAATCAATCCAAAGAATAATTGGCGTTCCTGAGGAATAAGAGAAATCTAAAAGTTTGGAAAACATATATGGGGAAATAATCAAGAAAATCTTCCCTGACCTTCCTTGCTAGAGACCTAGATATCCAAATATAAGAAGAACAAAGAACACCTGGGAAATTCATTGCAAAAAGATCATTATCCAGGCACATTGTCATCAGGTTACCTAAAGTTAAGATGAAGGAAGGAACCTTAAGAGCTGTGAGAAAAAAGCACTAGGTAACATATAAAGGAAAACCTATCAGATTAACAGCAGATTTCACAGTGGAAGCTCTACAAGCTAGAAAGGATTGGAGCCCTATCTTTAGCCTTCTCAAAGAAAACAATTAGCCAAGAACTTTGTATTTAGTGAAACTAAGCTTCATATATGAAGGAAAGATACAGTATTTTTTAGACAAAAACAAATACTGAGAGAGTTTGCCACTACCAAGCCACTACTACAAGAACTGCTAAAAAGGAGTGCTACATCTTGAAACAAATCCTGGAAACACATCAAAACAGAACCTTTTTAAAGCATAAATCTCACAGGACCTATAAAACAAAAATACAATTTTAAAAACAAAAACAAAAACCAAGATATACAGGCAACAAATAACACAATGAATCATACAGGCACTAAATAGCACAATGAATCAGATGGTACTTCACAATACTGACACTGAATTTAAATGGCCTAAATGTACCACTTAAAAGATACAGAATGGCAGAATGCATAGGAATTCATCAACCATCTACTGCCTTCAAGAGACTCACCTAACACATAAAGACTCACACAAACTTAAGGTAAAGGGGTGGAAAAAGACATTTCAGGCAAATGGACACCAAAAATGAGCAGGAGTAGCTATTTTTATATCAGACAAAACAAACTTTAAAGCAATGGCAGTTAAAAAAGACAAAGAGGGGCATTATATAATGGTAAAAGGCCTCATCCAACAGGAAAGAATCACAATTCTAAACATATATGCACCTAACACTGGAGCTCCTAAATTTATAAAACCATTACTAATAGACATAAGAAATGAGATAGCAACACAATAATAGTGGGGGACTTCAGTACTTCGCTGACAGTACTAGACAGGTCGTCAAGACAGAAAGTCAACAATCAATCAATCAATTTAAACTACACCCTGGAACAAATTGACTTAACAGACCAATACAGAATATCCCACCTAATAACCACAGAATATACATTCTATTTAACAACACATGGAACTTTCTTCCTAACAGACCATATGATAGGCCACAAAATGAGCCTCAATACATTTAAGAAAACTGAAAATATATCAAGCATTCTCTCAGATCACAGTGGAATAAAACTGAAATGAACTCCAAAAGGAACCTTTGAAACTACCCAAATACATGGAAATAAAATAACCTGTGCCTGAATGATCATTGAGTCAAAAGTGAAATCAAAATGGGTATTAAAAAAAATTCATCAAACTGAATGACAATAGTGACACAACCTATCAAAACCTCTGGGACACAGCAAAGGCAGTGCTATTGAGGAACTATGTTAATTTCTCATCCGGGGTCCACAAGGGATGTAGTTTCAAAGGCAAGAACTTCCCAGTGCCATGCCTCCATCCACCTCCCCATCCGGGAACCTAGAGTTCTTTGTGTAACTTTCCTGCAGGCAGGCTAGGTAAAATTGCAAGTGCGCTTCCTTTGTTCAGAGAGCCCACCAAAAGTCCTGGAAGGAGGGGTTCTGTTGTGGGCCCAAGCAACCAATCTGGGATCAAAGTCAAATATCGGTCACTCCAGAGGACGTTTGAAAGAACTCCTCTCATTGGACAAGAACATGAACGGGGCAGGGGAAAAAACTCAAAGTTAAAACTCCACTGCCCCTTACCTGTGTGGACTCCTTCCCATATCCCTTCCTACGGCAATGTGGGAGCTGTCCTTCCCCCTCTACCTGTGCAGATTTCCCTCTCTGGGATCCTTCCCATAGCAGCGTGGGAGCTCTCTCTACTTTCATTTGAAATAATAGTTGCTGATTCTAGCTTATAGATGCAGGGAACTTATTTTCTCCCTACTTTTGTGTATTTTTGAAGGTTTCCATAAAAAGGAAGTTTGCATATGTAAAGGGGCAAAAAATGGTGTTAAATTCCGATGAGAGTCATAATAGACAAAATACATCCACTTAAAATGAGTATGTATTGACTGTCACAAAATCAAAGCAACAACTGAATGATTTAGGAAAAACTAAATGAATCAACAACCTTAATGGCCTATTTTTGAAACTTATTTTAGCTTATATTCTGGGATACATGTACAGAACATGCAGGTTTATTGCATAGGTATACATGTGCCATGGTGGCTTGCTGCACCCATCAACCCATCATCTAGGCTTTAAGCCCAACAGTCCCAATACACTGACAAGACTGCCTCCCAATGCTCTACTTCCCTTACCCCCTACCCCCGATAGGGCCCAATGTGTGGTGTTCCCCTCCCTGTGTCCATGTGTTCTTATTGTTCAACTCCCACTTATGAGTGAGAACATGTGATGTTTGGTTTTCTGTTCTTCTGTTAGTTTTCTGAAAATGATGGTTTCCAGCCTCATCCATGTCCCAGCAAAGGACATGAACTCATTCTTTTTTATGGCTGCATAGTATTACATGATGTACATGTGTCTCATTTTTTTAATCCAGTCTATCATTGATGGGCATTTGGGTTGGTTCCAAGTCTTTGCTATTATAATTAGTGCTGCAATAAACATATGTGTGCATGTGTCTTTATAGCAGAATGATTTATAATTCTTTGGGTATATACCCAGTAATGGATTGCTAGGTCAAATGGGATTCCTGAGGAATCACCACAGTCTTCCACAATGGTTGAACTAATTTACACTCCCAGCAACAGCATGAAAGCATTCTGTTTCTCCTAGTTGGCTATTTTAATAGATTATTCCTGGGAGCTGATAGTACAAGCATCAAAAGAATAAGTGAAGAATACAGTAACATATATATAATACTGTAACACCACATTCATAAGAGAGATAAGATGCATTTTGAAGCAAATATGAAAGATTCACAAAAATAGACCAGGTATTAGCCTATAAAAAGATGTTTTATTTTTTAGTTTATGCTAAAAACAGAATTTGTTATATGCATATTAAGATACAAAGACAAGGATGTTGCTGGACCCCAGAAATAACCAGAAGGAGAGATATGAATTCCATTAAGATTTTATTTTAAATCTCTGCTCTTCTCTACTTCTCCTTCACTATCATTACTGGACATAGCCTCTTCTATTTATTTATTTTTTTTTTAACTTTTATTTTAAGTTCAGAGGTATTAGTTCAGGTCTGTCACATAGGTAAATTTGTGTCATGGGGGTTTGTCATACAGATTCTTCCATCGCAAGATATTATGCTTACTGCCCATTAGTTATTTTTTTCTGATCCTCTCCCTCCTCCCACCCTCCACCCTCTGAAAGGCCTCAGTGTGTGCTGTTCTCCTTTATGTGTCCGTGTGTTCTCATCATTTAGCTCCCAATTATAAGTGAGAATCGTTTGAACCTGGGAGGCGAAGCTTGCACTGCAGCCTGAGCAACAAAGCGAGAGTCTATCTCAAAAAAAAA
>NW_016107341.1:2250249-2312011 GCF_001604975.1 Cebus imitator
AAAAAAAAAAAAAAAAAAAAAAAAAAAAGAAAAAATTGGCTAACAGAAGCAAATAGTAACAAATATTGTAAGACTGTTTGGCAAAATCTGCAAAGGCTGAGCATGACATATCTTATAGCTCATCAATACTACACCTCACACAGTCCCTACAGAAAGATATACTTGCATTTTTAAAAATACACTGACAAGTATGTTCACATTTGCACTATTAATAGTCGAAAGTTGGAAACATCCCAAATTTCTTTCTACTGCTGAATAATTAAATTATAGTACATTTATGCAAATGGAATTCCAGACAGGAATGAGAATTAGTAAACTTTAACTGCATACAAATGGATCCATCTCAAACTATAAGAGTTGGAAAAAAAAAAGAGGGAGGCTTAATAATATATACTTTATGATTCCATTTATATAAAGAAATAATAGGCAAAAGTAATCTCTACAGTCAACATAGTGGATTCCGTTAGGAAGAGGGAAATAACAGAAAGAGGATAAGGGCTACTGGGGTTCTAAGAATTTTGTTTCATGATCTTATCTGGAAGACAGATGCAGAAGTGAGTTTAATTTGTGACAATTCTGAGTTTTGCATTAGATAGCAATTGATAGTTAATAGTTGAGTAAAATCTACAATTACACATGAAAAATAATATTTGATTAAGTAAGGATTTATCCCAGAAAGCTAGTATAGTTTAATAACAAAAGAATCTATAACTCTGTGAACATACTAAAAGCCATTGAATTGTATGATTTAAACAAGTGAATTGTATAATACATGAAATATATTCTAATAATTTTTTTAATTGATAAATGTGATTTACCAGTGACTACATAGATTTAAACCTATTATCCTAATTGAAAAAAAAATTTTTGATACAGATTAACAAGATTTTTCACTTAATTTTTTTTAGCCAATTCTAAGTAGAAAAAATATCTGTAAATTGGCAAAGGATATAAATCAAATGTATAAAGCAAATATTATGGACAAATTTTGTTTCACTCTTTTTAGACTCAAGAACAAAACAGGAATGCCCATTATCAATGCTACTGTTTAACATAGTATGGAAAGCCCTGTTCAATACCAAAGGAAAGAAAAGTAGGCAAGAATTAAAAGGATTGGAAAAGAAGTGATAAACATATCATTATTGATAGATGATATGTTTATCTACTAATGGGGAAAATTAGTAAACAAAATCTATTATAGAAATACAAAATCAGCCTAAATATTACAGTAGTTATTTAAAACAGAATTAACAAATACAATTATAAACTAAATTATAAATACATTCTAAGCACCCAATAATATGGCTTGGTTCTGTGTCCCCACCAGAATCTCATCTCAGTTGTAATCCCCACATGTCAAAGAAGGGACCTGGTGGGAGGTGCCTGGATCATGGGGGCAGTTTCCCACATGCTGTTTTCATGATAGTGAGGAGGTTCTCACAAGAGCTGAAGGTTTTAAAAGTGTTTGGAGGGCCAGGCGTGGTGGCTCACGCCTGTAATCCCAGCACTTTGGGAGGCCAAGGCGGGTGGATCACGAGGTCAAGATATCAAGACCATCCTGGTCAACATGGTGAAACCCCATCTCTACTAAAAATACAAAAAATCAGCTGGGCATGGTGGCGCGTGCCTGTAATCCCAGCTACTCAGGAGGCTGAGGCAGGAGAATTGCCTGAACCCAGGAAGTGGAAGTTGCGATGAGCCGAGATCGCACCATTGCACTCCAGCCTGGGTAACAAGAGCGAAACTCCGTCTCAGGGAAAAAAAAAAAAAAGTGTTTGGCAGATACCCCCTCTTCCCCTTTCTCTCTCCTATATCCATGTAAGATGTGCCTTACTTCCTCTTTACCTTCCACCATGATTGTAAATTACTTGAGGCCTCCCAGCCATGGGGAACTGTGAGCCAATTAAACCTCTTTCCTTTATAAATTACCCAGTCTCTGGTAGTATATTTATAGCAATGTGAGAATAGACTAAAACACAAAAATAATAAGAATTATAAAGCATCTTGGATTTAACCAAAAATGCATACACTTTCTATAGAGTAAACATTAAAATTTTAATTGGAATGTGATATGAATAAATATAGAGATATTCTATGCTAAAGGATGGAACAAGTTAATATTATAAGAAAAGATTTTAATTTTGTCCAAACCAGATGATAAATTGAATGTAACTCCAATCAAAATTGTTATAGAATATTTACATTGTGACTTATTGATTCACAAAGAACTAACCTATGAAAGTTAAGTGAAAAAGAAAAGTATCTTTTTACTTAATGAAATTATTGAAATATCCAACCTATTATCATTTCATACATAAACAATATATGCCTATAAAGCCAAAAGACTCATGTTCACAAATATATTCATTAAACTTCAAAAATATACAAATTTAACATACATAAATGATAGCTTAAGGAGGGAGGGGAAATTAAGAGTGGAGTACCTGCAGTAGAAGCCCAGGAATTGGGCAGCAGTACGCTCTGCCCTAAAAGGCCCCTTCTGCTAAGTACCTAAAGCTCAAGAACACTTCTTGACTCTAGTAATCCTTGATGTTATTAAAGAAAAAACAGACCTGGACAATGGTGAAAGCAGTAAAAGCAGATTTTATTCAGGAATTACTTCAGTAGGAGAAAAGAGACCTTAGTATAGAGCTGGGCACAAATCTGAATATGACATGGACAAGTGGAGCTTTGCAGCCAAGAAGCCACACGGGGGCCAGTGGATAGAAAATTACTAAGAGGAAACATCAGGGTAAGTGGCAGGCTCTAGTTAAACTGCCTTGACAGTATTCCTGCTGAAGGCAGGCCAGGTGATGAGGTATTACCTGAGAGATGCTGGGAATGAGGAATTTGATTAGATATCTAGAGGGATAAAATATCAAGGGTGAGGAATCCTAGGTAAATCCAGTAGATAGGATTCTTGCTAAAATTCAGCAATGCATGCCTGACAAGGATAGACCCTGAATCCCAAGGTAAAAGCCTAGTTGAGAAGAGGGATTAGAAAATCCTGATTAAAACTTGATCAAGGAGACTCTTTGTCACTGTGTCACTTCCAGGCTCAAATAGGATGTTAGCGGTGGAGGACGGAATATAGATGTAGCCTGGGGTATTCACATGTATATGCTTGAGGCTGGTTGTGCTTCAGGGAGCATAGAAAAGTAAGTTTTGAGCCTGAAGCCTGATGCCTCCATTTATACTCTTGCCCCAGCCCAATAAACACAGCGGGCTAAGCTAGGAGAGTGGATTTGCACAAACCAATGATAATAATGTGTGAAAAACTATGGACTATAATCAACTCAAGCCTCTTTAACTGAGGTTTTAAAGGGAGAGGAATAGCACGGCAGTTTGTGCAGATCCACAGGAGAGAGGACAGCTACTGAGCTACTTGTTCGTGGGGACATCTGCTCCCTTGTGGAGACAGATCTCACCATAGGTGCTACTGCATGAAGAGGGCTCCTTCCAGTGAGTGTAGCCATAGTCCAGAATTCCTAAGTAACTACTTAGACCACTATGTTTTCCATTGGACTATTACTTTCATTTTAGTGAATATTTGAGTGAAATAGTCTCACAGGGACTTTTCTAGGATTCTACTGGCCACAATCTCAAATATAACTTCTTGGGGAAATGTGGTATGAGTTTCAAACCTGCAAACATAATAAAAATTAAAGAAGCTATTAACATCCACCAATAATTGAATTGCATACTATGTGCCAGCTACTTTGCAGATGTAATCTCATTTAGTATTAAAAACTACCCTTAGACATAGTAATCATTAGCCTCATTTTTCAGAAGCAGCAGCTGAGATGGGCAGAGAATAAATGTGTGGCTTAACATCATTACAGCTATCACAAAGCGAGTAAATGACAGAACCAAAATTCACATTGGGCTATCTGATCTAAATTCCATGGCGTTAATAATAATAATACTGTCTTTTGGCCTATTAGTAAATTGGAAATGTGAGTAATAAGTATTCTTATTACTGCTAAATAGATATTTAACTTTGTTTTTGTTAATAGATAATAATTATAGAAGCTAGTATTTATGTAATGCAAAATATATTCATTCATTAATAATCTAATAAAGTAAATATCATTTTAATGAAAAAACTTGGAATTCCAGATTAGATTAATTATCCAAGGATATTTTATTTTATACATTCTAATATAACACAGTTTGTGTCAGTTCTAAGTGTGTTAAAAATATGAGCACATTTAATTCCCACAACCCCTTTGAAATCAGTACTATTTTCATCTAGATTTCACAGGAAAGGAAAATAAGGCACAGAGAGGTTAAGTATCTTGTCTGAGGCCACATGAGTACAAAAACAGGACTTGAACCCAAATTGGGTTATTCTGATATTCATTCTGTCTTGCTTTAGGCTGCAAATTGACAAAGCAAGCCCTGACTTTCAAGTCCAATCCTTAAGTTCTGTTATAAGAATATCTATTTTACCACAGTCAAGAAATTCTTAATAGTATTCTATTTAGTTTTTCATTCACATTTGTGAAGTCAATTCCTTTTATTTCCACAAACATTTAATTACTTTTCTGTTTCAACATTAGCCTTTCAGCTAAGACTAATTGCTGTTTATAGAATGAGTATCAAATAAACATCAAATAAAATCTCATTGCTAAGTTTGCGGAGGGTCTGTTTGTCAAAAGTTATTGTTCTTCCGCCTAGAAGTGAAAAGTAATAGTGTCTAGAAATTAAGTGAATTATGCCTCCATTCTAAGAGGCATATTTGACAGAACCACCTCTCCTGAAGGTTTAGAGAACTTAGTTACACTTTCCATTTTGTCATAGATCACGTTCTCCCCAGGAAGCCAAGTTTGTAATCAGGACATATGTTAGGTGACACTATCATTAGGAGCAGGCTGTACTTTTTCCAGAACAGCATTTGTATGTTGTGAATTCACCAAAGTGCAGGACTGATTATATTCAATTGATTACACACTGAAGAGTGGATTCTAGAAGATAATTATAGGCAATTAGTATAATGTGTACTTAGAAAAACAATGAACTTGAGAGAAGATCTTGTTCTAAGACTGACTTATAAGGAACAAAAATAAAAAAAGACATGATATGAGACGGTTATTAATAACGTTATAAATGGTAAGTTTTTAGTAGGTAAAAACCTGGTAATTTTCCATGAATATTCTATGCTATATTCCAAATTATCTTCTGTCCATTATTTAAAAAATTTAACAATGACTTGTGTGAACACGTTGTGGATTAATACATATTGTACAACTATCCAATATTACAAGAGAGACTGAAGCTTCCCAGAGAGGCTTGTCAAACTGTATCTCTTAGACCTCTTTGTGGAAAGTTCTCATATCACTGTTGAAGTGGAGATATCCCTAAAGCAATAAGATCAGAAATATTTCCATTAGCATAATAATCTTTTTAGAACCAGAATCTAAACTCTTCAGATTCATAGGCAATCTTTACTCATTATTCCGACTTTTTTTCTGCTTTGAGGATATGACAAGCAAGAATTGAATCTGGCCAGGGAAAAGAAAGCAAAAAGTGCATGGTAAATCCTATGCTTTTCTATGAGAATCTTAGTATGTTAAGAGCTTGGCAGTAGTTTATCTCTACCTCTTCCTGGCATAATTTTCCACAAGATTTCCATGGCTGCTTCCAGCTTAATCAAACTATACAGTATGTTTCCTGGCTATGTCTCCACAAATTAGCAAGTCACAAATGTTCAACAACCTATTTACACACACCATCTTAGTTTATTCAGGCTGCTATAACAACATGCTATAGACTGAATGGCTTATAAATAACAGAAATTTATTCTTCATGATTCTGGTGGCTGAAAATTCCAAAATCAAGGTGCCAGCAGATTTGTGTCTGGTGAGGATCTGCCTCCTGGCTCATACTCAGCTACCAGAATTCTCGCTATAACCTAACATGGCAAAGGGCAAGGGAGTTCTTCAAGGCCTACTTGTATAAAGACACTAATCCCATTTATGAGGGCTGCTCCCTCACAACCCACCCCTAAAAGCTCCACCTCCAAATGCCATCACATCAGGTATTAGGTCTCAACATAGGAATTTTGAAGGGACACAAATCTTCAGTCTATGGTCCATATCCTTCCTAGGTAGACATGAATACCTGCACTGAACAGTGGGTATCAATTACATGTTTAGTTGTACATTATGCCTATGCATACACACATAACATGTTGTTGAATACAGTAAAAAATTCTGCTTCAAAAGTTTAGCTTGCTTAAGTTTCTTTGTGCTTTGTTCTCTGCTTTTAAAGCTAGGCTTCCTTACTCTTTGTGTTCCCCCAGCCCTAGTAAACAATTTCCTGCTAGTAGTTATCTATAGAGCCTGCATTCTACATCTGCTACCTACTCTGTGAATTACTCCTCCTATTGCAACGACTACTCCTGCTAAAACTAATCTTCTTGCTTTCCTACCAGTGTAACTGCATTCTTGCATTTTTCAAGTTAGCTAACTGAATTCAGATTAGATTGTATGATCCAACTCCAGCCGATGGAGGCAGGACACAGTAACAAGGACAAGCTGTGTTAAGAAATAATAAAAACCCCTGCTTCCCTTTGTTCGTGTGTTCTCTCATGGCAACCAGACCTATAAGGGGCACCCTCCTGCAAGAGTAAATTTGCCTTGCTGAGAAAATTTATGTTCAAGTGCTATTTCTTTTGCAGCACCAAAATTTTATTTCTAACACATGTATACATCTAATACTTGTTATGAGAATTTTTGATATGTAAAATGTTAAAAGGAGAAGGGAAGACTAGTAAACACAGGAAGGGGATTGGAATAAGAAAGGAAAGAAAATTGAATTGGTGAACCAAATAGTAGTAGAGATTACAGCTAGAAAATTGACAGGGAATAAAATCCGGATAAGAAGCCAAATTAAAGACCAGAAAGAAGGCAAGATGAGAAGTTTCAGTGATGATACTCAAGTTTTGGGAATGACATATGCACAATATAAACATCAAAATCAGGTATTTTGGACAATGATATAGGGAGAATTATATAAATTATTGTGAACTGATGGTGCATAGAGATTTTACTCCAGAGAAAGAAACGGTTCTCAGCTTGAAGATTGCCAGGGAAAACAGAGATGAAAACCAACATGCAAGTCAAATGATGGTGTTTCTCACATTTACATGACAGGGTCTGGAGAACTGTGTTAAGGGCAAGAAAGGAAACAAAGATCAGGGCTTCAGCCACATGGACACATAGAGACATTCATTCCTCTCTCCTTTGTTACTGTTAGATTGGACAATTGTTTTTAATTCCTCAAAGAACTGGGTTGTAGCCTGAATGATATCAAAGGGTGGACCCACCCATTCTGTTACATTATCTTGAATTTGCTTTTTTATATCAGGGAAAAGAGTTCCAACTAAGATGAAAATGAAAAGATTCCTATGTTCAAGACTTAGAACTTTCCTGTCTTTGAACTGTTTTAATAAAACATTCCACAAAGGCTTTAGGATGTTTTCTTTCATTCTGAGTATGTAGTTCAATTTTAGCTCAGGAGAAAAGGCCTTAAACATAGTTCATATCAGTTTCTGAAAATCTGCCTCCAATTAGGCCAACTTTTGACCATAGAGTACTTAAAAAATGTTTTCAAATACTTCATTGTCAGATTGCAACCACGACAAAGAGTAAATGGCGGTATTGAGCTCACTCCTTATCCTTTTTTAGCCAAAGGTATACCGATTCTAATTGTGACTAAACACCAAAACCAAGCAGTCATTTTGTGGCTTAAGTGGTGTCTTCAAAGAGTATTCAAAAGATGCAAACTTTCTGATCCAGATTCACTCCCAAAGATAGACTCAAAGACTTTGATCAAGCTTCTGAGCTGCTAAAAATTGGTAGGATGTTAGGCAAAAAGGAGGTGCCTCTCACATTTCTGCCCAACCATCTACATATTCTCAGGATCTGCAACCAGGCAGTTGACTTCCTTAAGATGTAGGGCTGATAACCTGTACTCCCTGGCAGAAAGCCAAGCCAGGTACTCAGGACACAACATGAGAAACATAGGAAAGCAATAGCTGTCCCGGGAGAGAAAGGATTAATAACCAACAAATACTGGGAACAAATTCACAGAAGTCACAATCCAAAGAACAAAGTTTAGCATTTTTTTTCTTTAGTTAATCTAAATTTGAAAACAACAACAACAACAATAAAAAGACAGAGACTTTTTCCCACCCTTACTTGACTGCAGACAGAAATCTAGAAGGCTGACTTTAATAAGAATTTACTTTGGCTGGTGTTGTCATAGGGTCCCAGATTTCAACTGCATCTGGGGCAAGTGAAGCGTCACAGCTATCTCATTTTCATCACCAAACCCATAGGAAAGGAAAAAAAAAATTTTTTTCCTCTTCCCATCTTATATTTTCCAGCTGGGCTCTGTAAATTTGACTGGCCAAACACAGATTAAGGGTGTTTGGCCAGTCTAATTTATGAAGGCCCAAGGGAAAAAAAATGGAATTTTATTTCTGGATACTCCCATGTGTAAGCACAATACACATGGGAGAACCCAGAAATAAGTAACTCTTCACTGTTAGCCTGGAATTCTGTTTTTGTTTTTGTTTTTTTTAAATAAATAAAGTGGAACATTATTAGAAAATTTTCCTAGCATTAAATTTTCTTATTTTGCCAAATAACTCAATTTCTAGTCAAAATTCTGTTCATTGTCAGGTGTAGTTCAGTCATCTCAATAGCATAATATGAAGACATAAACTCCCCTTTGATCAAAGAACCTTCTCTCCTACTCATCTGTTATGATGGTTGACAACATTGTTATTAGAAATGGGTAGAGTTGTTTTTTTAAGGAAAAAGTCTTTCATCTCTTCTTAAAAAATATAAATATGCTTTATTTTTAAATATTTTTCAAAGAAAAGAAAATCTAACTAATGCAAAGTTCTTCACTTGCTCCCTTATCTATATTATACCTGCACCTATTATCTCTAAACTGTGCATTAGAATTTGAAGGTAACTATCTAATGATGCTCTTGATCTCATCTGCTTCCGCCTTCACAAGAACTTACTGATTCATTTTTTTCTGTTTTCAATATCACTTCTTCCTTGCCTATACTCTGCTGTTATATATCTTCCAATCTCCTTTATTTTACAGTAATGTTTCAAGGTAAAGGTATTACAAATTGCTGCATATCCTTTTTTCTCTTTCCTTATCTTTCTTAAACCATGAAAAGCTAAAGTTTTGCTAAGTTAACCAATAACCTAGGAAGTCTCAATTCCAACAGATATTTCCATTTTCTCTTTATTTAGCAATGTACCACATCTAACACTGATGATTAATATCATCTTCTTGAACTAATTTCACCCTCAAATTCTATGAAATGAGTCTTTCTTGGTTCATTTTGTTTTATCTTAAAAAATTTGACTTTTGGCAAGGTGTGGTGGCTTACGCCTGTAATTCCAGCACTTTGGGAGGCCAAGGTGGGTATATCACTTGAGATAAGGATTTTGGGACCAGCCTGGCCAAGATGGTAAAACCCCAACTCTACTAAAACTACAAAAATTATCTAGTCCTGGTGGTGGGCACCTGTAATCCCAGGTAGCTGGGGTGGGGGGCTAAGTCAGGAGAATCACTTGAACCTGGAAGGTGGAGGTCACAGTGAGCTGAGATCATGCCACTGCACTCCAGGCTGGGTAACAGAGTAAGACTCCATCTCAAAAAAAATAATAATAATAGAAAAAATAATTTTTTAATTTGTCAAACAAAAATTCTCAATATTAATATTTAAATGATGTTTTGATAGATGTAGACATTGTAAAATGGCTAAATGGAGCTATTTTCATAACCATTATCTAACATACCGATAACTTATCATTATGGTGAAAATGTTTAAAATCTATTATCTTAGCAATTTTCAAGTATACAATACATTGTTATTAACTATAGTGATGTTTTACAATAGGTCTCCTGAACATATCCCTCCTAATTCAGATTTTGTATATGTGAACAACCATCTCATCACCTCCCACAACTTCCCACCCCTGAGTAAACACCATATTACTCTGATTCTATGAATTTGACATTTTAGATTCCACATACATGTGACATTACACAGTAGTTTTTGGGTACTTGGCTTACTTCACTTAGCATAATATCCTCTAGCTTCAACCATGTTATCACAAATGAGAGGATTTCCTTCTTTTTTAAGGCTGAATTGTACATGCACACAAAATGGAATACTATATATTACTATAGAAGCTATATTATAGAATGTGTACATATATACACACATGATGGAATGCTATATATATTCTATAACTATATTCTAGAATTATGTATATATATATATGTACTTTATCCATTCATCATTGATGGAGATCTAGGTTGATTCTATACATTAGCTATTCTGAATAATGCTACAAGAAACATGGGAACACAGGTATCTACAGGTACCTCTTTGACATACTGATTTTATGTTCTTTGGATATACCTAGAAGCAAAATTGCTGGATCATATGGTTGTATGGTTGTCCTATTTTTAACAATTTGAAGAATATCCATGCCATTTTTTTAATGCCTGTACTATTACAGTCCCACCAACAGTGTGTGAGGGTTCCCTTTACTCTATATCCTACCCAACTCATTATCTTCCAGCATTTAAATATTAAACATTCTAACATGTGAGAGGATATATCTCATTGTAGTTTTGATTTGTATTTCTCTATGATAAAAGATGTTAGGAATTTCTTCATATGCCAGTTCACTATTTATTTGTATGTTGTCTTTTGTGAAATGTCTATTCAGGTCATTTGCCCATTTTTAATTTAATTATTTGGGGATTTTTTTAATTGGTTGAGTTCCTTATGTATTCTGTTTATTAATCCCTTGTAGATGCATAGTTTGTAAATATTTTGTTCTATTTTGTAAGTTGTCTCTTTATTCTGTTGATTACTTTCTTTGCTATGCAGAAGGTTTCAGTTTAATATAATTTCACTTGTCTATTTTTGCTTTTGTTGTCCATACTTTTGGGGTCATATTAAAAACTTCATTGCCAAAACCAATGTCAAGAAGCTTATCTTCTACATTTTCATCAATTTATTTTTACAGCTTCAGATCTTAGGTTTAAGACTTTATTTTGAGTTGATTTTTGCATATGTGGTGAGATAAGACTCCAATTTCATTTTTCTGCATATGGACATAACATTTTCCTAACACCATTTATTGAGAAACCTGTCTTTCCCCATTGTGTGTTCTTGTCACCATTGTTGAAGATCATCAGTCTTTTGGTTCTTCCTGCTTCCTAGGTATTCTTTTAAAGTCTTTTTTGCAGCATCTTTGTATCCTATCTATTTATTATATTCTGACATACCCCAAAAAGGTTTCTGGGTTACCTGAACCTATATTTATTTGGTTGAAATCTAGGGCCTACTATCTGACAGATATGTGACTTTGGAAAGTCATGTATTTTTCCTGTGACCTACCTGTAAGCTGAGAGCGACAACAATAATATAGTATGTACAATGTAAGTATTAGCTATGACTGTTCTTTTGCACAGATAATTTATTTCATGCCTTTAACTGCATTGACTATTTCTACTCTAAAGATTCCCAAATAAATATTTTGTTCTGAGTCTTCTCCTGGGTTCCAGACCCTACACTTAAATTGCTGTTATCTATTGTTTTCTGAATTTACCATTCACCACAGTAACCTGATCAAATCTGAACACAAGATCTTATGTTTTTTATTTTGGTGGATGGCAATATCCAAATTTTTTTCTCCTATTTGGTCTCAAATTTGAGATCAACGATCACTAATTTATTTTGATTAACGCTTATTTATTAAGAACCTAATCATTTTTATGTCTATCTCCTTAATATCTCAATCATTATTTCCTTCATATAGGCCTATTTTTCTCCTAACTATTGCTAAATTTTTATCACTTACTTTCTGATTTTCTGGACTCATCTCATGCCTCTCCAATCCATCCTTTACAGAGATGCCAGTGAAGACTTTTAAAGAGAAAATCTAATGATTCTGCTGCTTTTCTTTCAGAAGTAACAATATTTCTTTATGATTCACAAATTTTAAACATTTCAAGTCATGGAAAACCCTTCTGAGCTGGCTCCTTACTACCTTCCTGCCTTATCTTTTTTGTTTGTTTGTTTTAAGACAATGTCTTGCTATGTTATCCAGGCTGGCCTTGAATTACTGGGCTCAAGCAATTCTCCTGCCTGAGGCTTCCACCTCATTTTACGGTATCCACCCTCTCACTCCATCCTTTATATTTAAACGATAAATGAAGGTTTCCTTCTCTGCCTCCACATATGCTGTTTCCCTCATCTCAACTGCTCCATATCTGTGTCTACACACACCATTAAGGGTCTTATGTTAAACACTAGTTCCTTGTGAATCCTTCCCTGAATCTTCCACCCATCAGAATTGGGTAATTTTTTCCTCCTCTTCTCCCAAAACATCTTTGTGTTATAATACATATTTATTACTGAAGTTTTTATGTATTTTTTATGTATTACATGTTTGAGAACTTGTGACTTGCTATTTATTGGTAACCCCAAAATCAATGCTTACAACCCTCTTGAAGTTCTCCATAGGCATATGGATAAGCTTTGCTCAGGCATAAGTTGTGCTGTTGGCCATGAGTTTAATGGAAACAAATCAACAATATATTTAAATAATGTATTTTAAAACAGAAACTCACACAGAACAAAGTTATGTATTGTTCAGTTGATAAAAATAACATGACTAGAGACTCACAGGAACCTAAACCTGTGTTTGCCCTAGATGCATTGGTTCAGTATTCATTAATTCAGTGTTCACAGTGACTTTATAAAACATTACTAAAATATTACCATAGCCAACAATAAGTATTAATTATATATTTATTTGTTTTCAGGTCTATGTGTATTTTTTATTTTTATTTTTTGATGGTTTTCACTCTATCCTTTTGTGTTATCTATCTCCAGGGCCTGAACAATCCTTAAAAAATAGTAGGTACCAAATAAACATTTGTTGAATAAGTAATATGAAAATGAATATATGTAAGAATTAGGGTGTATGACAACATCATTCATTGTAGTGTGAGTACGAGCTCTCAAGCAATAGAATAAAATAGGTGAGCTTCAATGAACAGCAAGAATAAAAAGATTATCTGAGGCTAGAGCTTGTCGGAGTACGGCTGTCAGGATTTCTGCATCCTAGGGTAAGTGAAGTAAGAGAAGTGGTGAGACAGGGTTAAGAACCTCTGGACAAGGGAAACTTTAAAAGAAGTGACCAAGAACACAGGAGTGCATGACAGGATACAGAAATAATTCTTACCTTTCTTCAGATCTACTGAAAGTTTCTATTGTCCCTTCCTTGTCTTCATTTTCTATATACCAATAAGCTGGCAAATCATCCCAGCATGCCCAAGGCTGTCCTAGATTTAGCATTTAAATCCCATTTTCTGGAGCACTCCTCAATCCTGGCAAACCAAGCTACTTGGTCACCCCACTTACAAACTACTATATCATGAGGTGTACCCTACTTTGTAAATTACGACAGTGTGAATTTAGCATTCATTCATTGTTCACTCAGACAATAAATACCAAACTGCTATTATTTCACAAGCACTATCTAATTTTTGAGGACACAAAAATGATTTTGATATTACTCCTTTCCTTAAGGATCCCCGTATAACACCTCAAAATAATTTACCCTTTAAATTGTTTTTTATAAATATATATGGGCTCATACCAGAAAATCATGGCAATGGATATTTGTGATATAGACTATTCATAGGGCTGAATAACCAGAGACTGATTTCAGAGATAGGGAATGTGTAAGGGCTGGAGGCATTTTTAACCTGTAATTAGATGGGACAGAAAAAAAAAATCTGGAAGAAAAATCTTGACAATGCAGAGAAGAGAAACATGTTGTGGAATAACACACTTGGGAAAAGTTGGAAGAAAAAAGCTTCTGTTCCCTCATATGGCATGTTATCAGGTTTCCCAAGGACTTAGAAACCCATGCCACTGCCTCCCAAGGAAAAAATTAGATTTATTTCACGTAAAAGCTAACTCTCCACTGGATTTCGATAAACTTTCTTCTTTATCAGAAAAAGAAAGTTTGTGACACTTAAATCAAAGATCTTTTAAAACTTTAAAATAAGAAACACTAATAAATATATTCACTTTTAAAGTGTGATGATTCAATTATTTTCTAAGAATTAATTAATCCAAATTTTACCTTGGTTTAAAAATAATAGTTTATACTAGTGGAAATAATCAGATTTTAGGTACATTTTATTTTCTAAGTTCTCTCCAGTTTGGTAAAATCATACTTGCTTTTCAATTTAGCTCACAGTTAAAAAGACCTTCAAGGGAAAATTCCAAAAGACTTCTGTATAACACTGCTATTTTTTCTCTGACTCAATCTTTTACAGTCATTATTCCACCCTAGTTTTGTTTACTGAGCTAAGTGCTTCCATGATACTTTAACCGCTGATACTTTCCTCCAAGAAACTAATATATTTTGTATATTATTGAAATGTTTAATTTGATTAATAGCAAAACTGATTATTTATAAAAGGAGCTTCAAGCCATGGTTTATTCTAAGTATGCAGCAGATACATAAATGTTAGATTCAGATTTAATTTACGGCTATGGCAATGAAGAGAAACACATTTTAGGCCAATATGAACTACTTGATCATCTTCTACTGGCTATAATCAAAGATTTAAACAAAATTACCCAATTTACATTGATTTTTATGAGTCTTGCACTCTATTTTAAACTAAAAGAGATATATTTGGTAACACAGTCAAATATAGACAAAATTAAAACAGCATCTTTGGGAATTTTGAATTATTTACTTGACTGTAAATTCGCTAAACAATAAAACAACTCTTTAATACACTTTAAAGGAATAAATAATATAATTTTACACAGATAAGTATGATTAACAATGATCCTCTGGTAGTGATATGCCTACATGTTGGAAGTGTCTGATGTAGTGGAAAAGACAGCTTGGAAATCAGGGTGCTGGGCACTATTCTGGGAACTGACACTAACAGATTATGGATACCTCACTTAGCTTATCTCTGTCATATTTCATTAAAGAAAACGAGAAAGTTACGACAGATTTGAGTTTTCTAAACAGTGCTTTCTGAATCATTTTTCCGGAAATTTTTAACAGATATGAAACAGAAAATGGGTGCCTGATCAGACTAGTTTGGGCAATTCTCTTTTTCTATCCTGTCTTGAAAATTCACAGTGCATATTTATAAATTAAAAAGTCTAAATAAAGGTACAATTTACCTTTATTGAGGACTATGTACTTAGCAAAATGGAACACATTTTTATAGTATTTAGTAAGCTAGTTACATTTATAAGATAAATGACTTCCAAAGTTTCTCTCATTTTGAAAATCCATAAATATATTTCTGAAAGCATAAAATAACATACCAGTTAAAAAGAAATTCATCCTAGGGCTGGATGTGTTGACTCACACCTTAATGCCAGCATTTTGGGAGGCCAAGGCAGGGGGATTGTTTGAGCCCAGGAGTTTGAGACCCGCCTGGGAAACATAGTAAGACCTTGGGAAGAAAGAAAGAGAGAAAGAGTAAAAGAGAGAGAGAGAGAGAGAGAGAGAGTTAGAGAGAGAGAGAGGAGAGAGAGAGAGAGAAAAAGAGAGATAAGGAAGGAAGGAAGGGAGGGAGGGAGGGAGGGAGGAAGGAAGGAAAGGAAGGAAATTCATCCTTATCAATCTCATTCAAATTAGTGAGCAATGGCAAAAATAAAAATAACTTTAAGGTATTTTTCCTTTATGAGGCATTGATGGTTACAGTGCTTTTTACTTACAAATTAAGTTTTTGTGAGCATAAGAGTAAAATGCCCACATTCCTTTACTACACATTCATTGGTGTCAGGAGTCAATGACTAGGATTTTCTGGATGATAAGAGGAAGTCAGCTTGAGGTGTAACATTAGATTGATTCCTGTCCACAATTCTTCTTTAAGAACAGGTCAGGAGGTTTGTAAGTTGGCTATATGGTCATCCCTTTGATAGATATGCTTATGATTGAAGTTTTGGGTTTTGCAGTAGGAAGACACTTGAAGCTTTCCTTGCCAAAGGGTACTGAAAGCCTCTTTAAGTCTGTTTGCTAAAGCCTGTTTCTCTCTCATTTGGAAAGAATGAGGCATAGAGTCTATCTTACTCTGAGAATTTTGGATTAATGAAATTTTGCAGAGATTATAACCATTGACATATAAAAACTTTAAATACTCATCATGGCCAATATATGTTTTCTGTTTCAATCTTTAGAAATCACATACATTTCTCTAGGTAAGAGAGTGAAATAATTACCTTTCAAACCAATTACTCTTCCCTTGCACCAGTTGCCATGGAAATTATCAGAAAAATATAAAAATAAGGAAAAGTTATATTAAATACAAAAACTAAAGAAGTCTGTTACTGAAGACCTTCCAGACATTGTAAAGATTTGCTGTATCTAACCAGATGGAATGAATTTAAGGTATGGAAGAAGCACTTGGGATTTTCCCCATATTATTGCAGTTTGTAGACAATTCTGACAAAAGCCCACTAATCTTCCTAACACAAGATGGAAACCACAAAGGGGAATCTAAAGTGGGTGGCATCATCAATCCAAAAAATAGATGCTTGAGGGCTATTCTTGAATTGTATGGCCAACCTAGGCAGAATGCAGATAGTGACAAGGCTACTTTATGCTAATAGATGGTTTCACAGGAGCAAAATTTTGAACTGTCTCTTCTTTGATCTGTATACTCTCTTTATTCTCCAGCAAAGATCCTTGATATTTGCAAAGTAAGCTCAAGTTTACATCAGCTCTATTTTTCTTCTCTCTTTTCGTAGCCTTAAGATTTCAGGAAAAAACTCACATTAGTATCTGACAGGATCCATTCTACTTTCCACATAACTATAAATCAGCACTCTCCGCTAGAAAAGACCTAAAGAGAAGTAAGAGCAATAGAGAAAAGCAAGCATATGAATAAAAAGATTATGCATTGAAAAGATGAATACCTAGCAGTTGAGACCTAGTTGCTAGGCCTAATATTTTCCACTAAATATAAAGAACTCTTGCAGAATATAAACAAAAAACAGACTTGGGGACCCGGGGCCACTGTGGTGGACAAGACAGATAAAATCACTCCATAACTATGCCTAAAACAGGACAGAGACAAAAATACACACAAAAATAAGAGTTCTTCTCTTTACTAACATGAGGGACTGCTACATTATGAATGACAACTCTAGCTGGGCTTTAATCTTCTCTCCTCCTAGATAAAAAATGACTGAGATACCCAGTCATAGAACTGCCCCTGCTTCCTGACAGCACTCAGTCCAAATTGAGTCTTCACTTTCTTAATCCCTTCTTGGAATCATGCAGTCTAAGCCAAGTACTATAATAAGCGCCTCCTAAATACATCTTTCTAGATACCTCGCATGTCTACAGCAAGGAAAACAAACATTCCAGGTATGTTCCTGGAAGTCATGACTGGTGAGCTTCAACACTATCTTTAACTATTAGAGGATGTGATTCAGTATTAATTTCTTTGACAGAAAACAAACTAAAACAAAACCAACAACACAAAAAGATGACAGGGAGGAGACATTTTAGGTTTCTTTTTCCTTTTTTAGATAGATTTAGTAGAATATGAAACTCTGAAACCTGAGCAAACAATTAGGTGAAGAAGGGAGTATTTGAGCCAAAGAAAGAATTCATGAAGACAAGAAGCATAACTGATCAATTTTAAAGAATAAAGTCATCAATTACCACAAGATTGGAGATTGCATAAAATTAGTTCAATAAAAGAAAGCATAATAGAATATAGAATGGACATACTAAACATGGCACCCAGTAGATGAGTGAGCAGGAGTTAAATCCAGCTCACATACCTCTTGCCAGGTCTCAGATATTTCCAAGTAGGGGCTGCATTTAGCCAGCAGAAGGAGAGCATACTTACCCACAAAAGTGCCATCAATCCAGCAGGTACAAAGGTCAGGATAGGCTAACATTAGACCTGAATAAGAGTCTACTTAAAATGAAGTTTTTATATTAGGTTGGTGCTTCCCATGCATCGGGCCACAACACTGGCAGGTTCTCAGGAACTCGATTGCTTGTCATTTGGGCATCCCAATAAGGCCTTACAAGGTTGGAAAACCAAAAGCCAATACTCCTTAGTTGCAAGAAACTACATCAGTTTATCCCAGTTTATCCCAGTTTGGAAGCACTGGCCAAGAACAATTTACATGTTTTGTCACTCAGTTCTGATCAAGTTTCCATAGTGTGCCTAGTTCCAGAGAAGAGCTGAACAAAAGAGCTAAGGGCCTTGCATGCATCCTACATTTCTCTACATTTAAGCATATTTTCCAATATCCTCCTAATTTTATTTTCTCTCTCACTACCATAGTGTCTTAAAGAACTCCTAAAATCTTAATCCATAGGATCACCAAATTTCAGATGTCTTAATTATTAGTTTGAGATGTAATAATGATAATAGCGTCACTGCCTCTGTGACTGAATAAATGTTGTGAGCAGGCATGATGGATGAGATGAAAACTGAATACTAGAAAGGCAAGGATCATGGATGTGTGTCTCATCAGTGCAGTTCAGGTCAATTTTATTTGAGTATTGAGAATCACTTGTAAGTTTCATACAAAAGTTTCATACTGCTCAGTCCACTTGGTCAAGTTCTTGGTCAAGTCATTTTTCCTACTAGGCCCACTGCAGAAGTCAATCCCGGATTAAGCACTTTTAATAACTATTGTTTATCTTTTCTCTTATTTTGCAGGCCCTGGCATGAGATCCAGCATTTTCAGACCTTTTCTTTGCAAATATAACAATTTCCACTCTCAATTTTTACTTTGAATTATTTCTTTCACCTTCTCTTATAATATCTAAATAGGATTACATTATTTTCTTTTTGAATTTCAAGTTTTTTTTTTTTTGTTAACAGTGATTAAAAACAAATTAAATCAATGTAAAACAGCACAAAACAAACAAAAAAAAACCAGTGACTTCAGACCTATCTCCCTGACAATCACTATTACCCTACTTCCTGTTTCTCTTCAGAAATTCTGTAATCTAGATAATTTATCATCCTAGCCCCTGATACAGGCCCTACTCTCTACATTAAAGACTTCTGAGTATGCTTAAACTCTTTTTCACCCTCCTCTTAGATAGTTTATTAGGTATTGAACTTGGATTCTGTTTAGCAGACATCATCCTGGATTCTTAAAGGGATCCATTCCCCAAATCAAAATTAAGACATATGGACCAACAATAGTGTAAAATTTCTACAACTGTGACAAGGAGCTAGTTTCAATTTATAGCAGCAAACAAAAGAAACACTGTGAACAACTTAAGTGAAAAGGGGATGAATGAATTGTAAGAATACTGGAGACCTCATAGGATTGATAAAACTTAGCAAATTGCTGGAAGTGGAAAACGATGTGTCTTCCATTTAAGTTTTCATGGTTTGATGTGCAGCTGTAGTGTGCCCTATTTTGGGAATTGGAATTGATATTCAGATGTTTTCAGCAAATCCAAGATGCAAATTCATTATTAAAATGCTGCTTTCTCCTTTTTATTCCAATCTCTTTGTTCTAGCTCCTTTTGAAAGGCTGCCACTCTTATTGTTGAGTTTTCCCCTTTATGATATGCCCAGCACAGCGCCTGACACGTAACAGTAATTCACTTTTTTTTTACATTTTCTGTTTGAGTACATCTTTTCATCTCTCCTATCTGGGCTACCAATTTTTTTTCCTCACTTCATTCTTTACATTATCTGGGCAGACAATATTCACAATTCTGGGCTTCATCTTGCTTGTGACTTAAAGACAATACCACTGTATTTTTAAAACCCTAAAGGCTCAGTAGTTACATTTCCACAGAAATCTGTTAAGTCCACGCTTGGAAAAAGTGATTCAAATCCACAGTTCTTTGCTCTGGGTGTAGCATTTCTCTAATATATCCCCCTTAATTGTGAACTAACCAGACACAGTCTCTTTCCTCTGACACATCTCTTCACTTATTCACTTGTCCACCAATTCTATATTAGGGAAGAAGACAAAAGGAAGAAACAAAAGCTTATTTCTAAGTTTTAAAACTTTTTTCTGAGTTTCCTTGAGAACCAGGATACAAAATCATATAGATGCTATTCATTTTAAAGATAAAAGGAGATATTGTTACCCCACATGGTAAATAAATCATAATAAATCTAAGATGCAAAACAAGATGGGCTTTAGTAAGAGACCAGGGAGCAAGTTTGGAGAGTCTGAGGATTAGCCAATTGCTCCCTAATGTCAAGCCAAGATCCATTAGAAATCATCATTCTGGCATTTGACAGAAGAAGTCAAAGGTCGGGATTTAATGTTGCTGCAGTCTGATTTCCCAACTTCATTGAGCAGGTGCTTAATTAGGCAGGATTATTTGTTGTGTTAAAAGAGTTCAGAGCTAAGTAAGATGTAGAGTCACAAAACAGAGTGATTCTCAGCTCTGTTATTCTGGTGAGAACATTGTAACCTTTTTGTTAATGACAATTATGTTGAGGTCATTACTTTGTCAGAGTTGATTTCTTTGCCTAAGAAAAATATGGAATGCAAACATATTAGATTACACGGAACTGGTAATGTCACTGATGAGTCTGCACTGATTACAAAGAAGGAGAAAGAGGTTAAGGTCAGCAGAAAGAGCCCCGAATGGGTGATTAGATAAAAATGTGTTTCACTTTGGCTTTTAAGTGAAAATATTGTGTAAAACTGGCAGAAGCTTTCAAAACACCACCAGGATTTACCCAGAAGAAGAAAGAGTGAGAACAAGAGCAAGAATGAATGAGAGAGAAAGAGAGGACCAGAGAGAAAGAGAGAACTTTTCACAACAAATCTAATCAATTTTGACTGTAGGAAGTATGAGTTAATTAAAACTTCTTTAAGTATAACTAGCATAACATCAGGGATTTAAAATACCGCTCAGCAGACCCATTTTCTTCTTCTTTTTTTCCCCTGCTTAGAAGTTGTTTGAGTCAACAGATGTGACAAACAATTAACAAAAAAAGGCAGGTGCTCAGAAATCAGAACAACTACCTGGATTTGAATCACACCTTCCTCACTTACTGGGGGAAAACTCAGTAGTAAGGCATGGTCTTGGTCTTTATGGTGTTAAAAGAAAAAAATTGAAAAAATAAATACTTGTTGAAAAGTTAACCAATACTCAAGAACAGTAATCTCCAAGATGGCCCACAGTAAACCATGCCTTCTGGTATTTATGACCTTGTGTATTTCCCCTGCATTTTGAATCTGTGCTGGCTCTGTGAGTCTCATTAAGCAATAGCGGGCAGCAGCAGTGACACTGTGCAAGTTCCAGACCTAAGCCTTAGGAAAGCCTCAGTTTCTCCTTCTGAGCTTTGGGAAACCTGGAACCACCATGCAATAAATTTGGCTAGCCTGCTGGAGAGACCACAAAGAATGGACATGTGTAGAGAGAGAAACCCTGAGACTACAGGAAAAAAGAGAGTGGCTCAGCCTTTCCAGCATCCAAGATCAGCCCAGCCATACACCTCTCCCTGCCGAGGAGCCAGACTTGAGACATTCCAGCCCCAGTGACTGTCAGACTCTAGAAGCACAAGAAACCTAAAGCAAGACCAGAAAAATGCCTATACAGTCAACAAAAAGAATCTTGAGGCATAACACATTGTTATTATTTTAAGTCACTGTTTTAGGGGATAGTTTGTTATACAGTAGTAGATGATGGAAAAAGTAACAAGGAAAACATGTGCACATATTGTTCAGTGAGGTAGCCACTAGAAAAGTGGCTATGATTGAGAACTAAATTTTGAATGTTATGTAATATAATATATTAAGTTTAACAACTGAAGCAATGCAAACTAAGTTTTCTGTTAAACAAAACTTTATTTTGGTAGGATGACATTTCACTTTAATGATTGTATTGTCTATTGCATTATTATTGGATGGTTATTCTGTTAGACATCTGTTATTTCTGGTATTACACATGAACACACCACTAAAAAAGACTGTAATATATCTTATTAATGATTTTATATCAGGCTGAATTCAAAGGCTCATGCCTATAATTCCAGCACTTTGACATGCTGAAGCAGGAGGATCACTTGAGCCTAGGAGTTTGAGACCAGTCTGGGCAACATAGTGAGACCCCCATCTCCACAAATAATAACAAATTTAGCCAGGTGTGGTGGCAAGTGCGTGTAGTCCTAGCTACTCATCAGGCTGAGGTAGGAGGATTGCTTGCAGCCAGGAGCTCAAGGATGTAGTGAGCAAGAATTATGCCGATGAATTCCAGCTTGGGCTACAGAACATGACCCTGATACCAAATAATATTAATAATTAATTGCATTACTTGATATGATTGTATTGATTATTAATTAATATTATTTGATGCCAATCATATATTGAACTGATAGTATTTTGTACATACTGAGCTAAATAAAATGATATTAAAAATAATTTTACTTATTTTTTTTTGCTTTTTGAATTGTGACTTTCAGAAAATTTTAAATGGTGGTGTGGGTTATATTTCTATTGGACAACCCTCTTATAGAAGAGTAAACATAGGATTATTTTAAAGATAACTTTGTTTTTAGAATAGTTGTAGATCCCATACACTCCAAATACAGTTTCCTCTATTACTAGCATCTTACATTAATATGATTATTTATAATGAATGAACAAATATTGACATATTATCATTAACTACAGTTCACACTTTACTCAGATTTTCTTAGGTATTACCTAATGTCCTTTTGTCTATTTCAGGATCCCATCCAGGCTACCATGTGACATGGAGTCATCATTTCTGCTCAGGCTCTTCCTGGCTGCCACAATTTCAGACTTTCCTCACTGTTGATGACTGTAGTGGTTTGAATGATGGTCCTCAAAAAAGCTATTTTCATGTCCTAATCTCCTTGAAACTTTTAATGTGACCTTTCTAGGAAAAACTTCTCTTAGATGTCATTAAGTAAAGGGTCTCAAGATCATCTTGTTTTATTTTATCCACCCTTATGAGAGACACACAGAAGACAGACACATGGTAAGAAGAGGAAGAAGCAAAGTGGCAGAGGCAGCGTCTGAAGTAATACAGACATAAGCCTGGGAACACTGAAAGCTACTGCAACCTAGAAGGGTTAAGGAACAGAATCTCTCTTGGAGTCTCAGGAGTGTTATCAGACAGTTATCAGCCCCTACAACTGTATGGGAATTTTTTTTTTTTTTTTTTTTTATCAGACAGTTATCAGCCCCTACAACTGTATGGGAATTTTTTTTTTTTTTGTCTTAAACTACCAAGGTTGTGGCAATTTGTTATGGTAGCCACAGGAAATTAAAACAATGGCCTTAAATGTCTTGATAGTAAAGGTCAGGTAGTTTGCCTAGTTGGAATTTGTCTGGTGTTTTTCTCCTGGTTAGAGTGGGATTACTCATTCTTGAAATGAAGACAACAGAAGCATAGGGCCTTATGTTCATGATTTGTATCAGGTGTACATACTATTAGCATGATTTATCACTGTTGATGCTGACCTTGATCACCAGGGTCAGGTATGTTTACCCATTATGAAGTTGCCCATTTTTCCCTCCTTTTAATATTACATCTTTTGGAGAAATTTTGACAACTCAAAATAAGACATAATTAAATGGAAAAGAAGAGCTAGTTACAAGAGCACCCAAGTAGGAAGAGTGAACACTGAGTAGCTACTGGCCAAAAAGTAAAATAAACCAGACGTGACCACAGTGCAAAAATGGCAGGGTCACATTCAAGTAAAAGAAGAGACGTCTACTGCTCTGAAGCAAGAAGGAATAAACGAAAGACCAGTAAAGAGAAATACTGAACAGGTGTTGCAAAGAAAGGTTAAAAGCATCATAAAGGCCTCTTCTCAAGAAAGTAAAATTCAGTTCACTTATTAAATACTTATTAAGACTCACTGTATGCTATACCCTCAACTTCAACCCTGAAGAATCCAAATTAGAAAGATGTAGTTTCTGTCATAAGACATATATTATTTGAAAAAGAAGATCATATGAATAAGGTAGAAAAATAAATATAATACTGTAGGAATACTTCAAAAGGGCTCTACAAAAGTGGCATTTACATCCATCTAAAACTTAAAAAAGTTTTCTAGGGTGAACTGGTATTTGAGAGAAAAACCACTAACCACAAAAACTGACATGGTAGTATTATGACCTAATAATAATTGTTAAAACAACTCTCAACTCTGCAGGTTCTGAAATGCTATTTGTCACTGACCCAGAGTTGACTGGAGTTGGAAATAGAATTTGAGCCAAGAAAAATTATAAATATATAGACTAGAATAAAAACTATTAATTATGTTGTGAATCAAAACTGTCAGACAAGCTTTATGTGGAAAAATTAGATTGAAAAAATCAAAGTATTAAGACTGTTTGATAAGCCTTGAATGGGAGAATGGGTACTAGTTACTTATATGAGTTCTACGTGCAAAGGCATTAACCTGGCAAACTTCAGTTCCATGGTCTGTAAAAACAAAAAACGAAGCTCCAACATCAAGGAATCAAAGTAAGGTATGCTTATCATATGGTCTGGAAGATTGTAAACTTTCAGGAAATATTATCATTACTATGACTATAATTATTTGTTTAGTCATCATTTTCCTTTCCCACTATGGCTCACTGCAAGACTGCAGCCAGACTATACTCTCTTATGCTCTTCTAGGTGCCTCATACAGTGCTTGTCATTAAGAAGAAACACACAAAAAGGGATGCATTTTACTTAATTAAAGAGGAGTTGGTTGTGACAGGAGTAAAAAGCGGAATTTAGAAGCTGATATAAACAATGTGCTTTAAACTAAATTGGTCCTATAAAACAAGAACACACACACACACACACACACACACACACACACACATATTTGAAATGATGCCATATTAAAGGCTATTTTAATGTTCATGAATATATACGTAAGCAAATACATAGATGAGAAAGCTACAATTTCCTTTGTAGCAGGACTGTGTCCTGCTCTTAATTAAATGGAAAGAATGAAAGACAATCACGAGCGATGGGGGATTGGGATGGCTGTGGTTTGGAGGTATGGTTGGTATTTATTAGTAAAAAATGGAAGAGAAGGTGTCATAAACTTAAACTAGGGAGGTCCAATACTAACTAAGTCACAAGATTGTCTCTATGGACTGAGTTAAGCCCCTTAACAACTTCTCTGTTTTATTCTCTCCATCTGTTTTACCAGACTATAGGGAGGATTATTTAGTTAATGTTGAGGACTATATTTATCAATTCCACAAAATGCCTGTTATTTAATGATGAGAGAACTCTAAACGACGCAGCGGGAGTATCACAGGGTTTAGCAACAGTGTTACTGTCAGTTGAGTCCTTTAGAGACCCACAGGACAAAATATGATATGCAGTTCTCAGAGCATTTAGAATTATGCTTCAATAATTATTTCTCCCTCTAACTCCTCAAGTCAATTGAGTTTTCTACTTTGTGGGCTCAACAAGCAATTTGTTTTCTATGATGGTAAAATTTTTGAGTGGTCTCAAAATTATCCTGAAAATGATTTTTCTAAACAGAAATTACAGTGACACCATGCACTGCAAGGTGACAATCCGTCTTTGTACCTATCTATATAAGTGAATTCTTCATTTTATCTACTTATCCAACATGTTTCTCTCTCTCTCTCTCTCTTTTTTTTTTAGTGAAGCAGTCTAATTTTTAGTAACTTGATCCTAAGCCAAAGACTAGGAAGTCCCCAATATATCACATTTAAATGTAATTTTGCATATAACATAAAATACAGGGAATCTCAGAATTTGATAGAACAACATATGCCAACTGCTTCAAAAAATCTCCTTAGTAAATCCGCATTTTAAAAATTCTATAACAGTTATAATTCCGACTTAGTGAAGATGAAAATATAGCTCAGCATGCTATAGCATACCTCCAATTTCCAGTTCTAGAATACTAAGTCAGCACTTTGTAGTCTGAAACCAAATAGGAACCTTCCTACTTCTAAAAAAGAACCACAGGGAAGAAGAATATTCCAATTCACTCTTAATCAGCGTAAAATATCTCAGACTCACAATAAAGCCTGGTAAATAAAATCCGCTCTAAAATGAAAGCTCCATATGAGGTAAATCAGTTATTTCAGGTCAGTAGGGTACCATTTGGTAAATTACCTCTGTTTCCTCCTCCCACTAGAGAATGTTATTACCTCACATGTGTGGGCTAGTAATGCTCACCAAGCATCAAACTCTCCTGTATTGCTCCAAGTATCATGCCCAGTTTGAATACGACTGAAAATATTATTAATGGGTAATTTAGACTTTAGGCCTGAGGCTAAGTTCGTGCTGTTATGTGGTCAGGATATTGGCACTTTCCCTTCATTAATTTATGTTTGCACAATAGTGACATGAACTAAGTTTGACTGTTCTTCCAGAAATCTGGCCAAAATCCCTCTTTGTGTGGGTTTAATTTGCATCCTTCATAGTATTTTGTGTATTATACTTGCTTTCATACCAGGTTTGAATGGAATATTAGATATGATTAAAAGGAGTTCTATTTTTATAACTCAAAATTAATCATGCACCAGCAATGTGAACATGACTCTCTGGGTGGTAATCCTGGAGTTAAATGTTCTCATTCAAAAACAAAAATACGCATTTGTGATCTTTATTGAAGGTCATCATGTATACAGAGTGTGTGCTTAGCATGATTTCAGAGCACAATTCCAATAATTTCAACTGTGCTGTATATTAATTCAGAAGCTGGATTACATGTCAGAAACATAAACAGAGCCAAAGTCTCAGATGCTTTCCATTGTGAAGGAGGGTTGTGGTACTGGAGATTTCAAGGAAGGGTCAGCAAGGGCCCAAGTGAAACTTTTTACAAAGTGAAGATTAAGAGAGAGATTCTGCGACCTGACTGCTCAATAATTCTTGTCTTTTTTCCATTTGAACTATTGTAGGAGCTTGTAGTAGATAAGCTCCTATTTCTTATGGATTTTTTTTTTGTTTGTTTGGTTTTTGAGATGGAGCTCACTCTTATTACCCAGGCTGGAGTGCAATGCAGTGATCTTGGCTCACTGTAGTCTCCTCTTTCTAGATTCAAGAGATTCTCCTGCCTCAACCTCCCAAGTAGCTGAGATTACAGGTGTGCACCAACACACCCAGCTAATTTTTGTATTTTTAGTAGAGACAGGGTTTCACTGCATTGGCCAGGCTGGTCTCAAACTCCTGATCTCGTGATCCACCCGTCTCAGCCTCACAAAGTGCTAGGATTACAGGTATGAGCCACCATGCCTGGCCTGGCTTCTATTTCTTTGAACTGAAAATCACTCCTGAAAAAATTAGGATGCTTGGTTTAGGAGCTCCAACATATTTTTCACAATTCAACATCCTCCATTTCTGCTGTTTTCTCCTCCCAATTCTGTTCTCCTTCCTACCTCCTCTTACACTCACAGTGCAAACCCTGCCTCTTGCTCTTGTCTGCCCAAAAAACCTGCTATGAAATAGTGTCCTTTAAATATCTGAGCAACTTCCAGTCCAGCAAGCTCTACTCATAGTAACTGACTGATACAAGTATATCAAATTTAAACTTTTATATTATATTTTTATTATACCTTACCATTGTTTACAATTGCCTACAGTATTCACTACAATAACATGCTGTACAGGTTTACAGCTTAGGAGGAATGGGCTACACCATGTAGCCTAGGTTTGTAGTAGTCTCTACCATCTAAGTTTGTGTAAATACACTCTATGATGTTTGCACATGAAAAAATCACCTAGCAATGCATTTTTCAGACTGTATCCCCATTGGTAAGTGACACATGACTGTATTTTCAAATAATCTATCTTTGAGTTTCACATATTATTTCTCTGGCTTGGTCAATCCTACTCTATCAAATTTCTCTATTTTATTTCATTCTTTGTATTTTCTGGCCCTAGAATTTCTGTTTTTAAAAATTATCATTTCAATCTATTAAATTTCTCTTTCTGATCATTCATTGTTTTTCTCCTTTTATTGGATTGTTTCTCTATATTTTCTTGAAGTTCCACCATCTTCATCCATTCTTCCAGGTGAATTCTGAGGTGGCTGCCTGTGTCATAGCCCACGTCTAAGAAAATCAGTCCTATCTGTGACTTATTATTTCATAAGACCTTTCTTCTATGGAGCCTTGCCTAATTGGGTCAGGGGCGGGCCATTGATTAAGGTTTAGCCAATCAGACTAACACTATGAGTATCAGTATTGAAGGATCGGAGGAGGAATTAACTAGTTTTGCAGAGCACAATGGAAAAAACAGTCAAGGAGAATCATGTATTACAAGCAGCAATTTTTGATGCCCCTTTGTGAGTGGATGAATAAAGGGAAATCAATCTGTAAGGAGAGAAACAAAATATAGCAAGTATCTTCAGGAAGATAAAGATGCGAGTCTCTCTCATCCAGAAAACAGATAGAATAGGCTTCTTAATTACTTTCAATTATTTCCATGCCTGGCTTTCATTTTGCACATATGTTTAACAATATACTATGTATAAAGTTTCTTATCTCTGTCTACCATATACACATGCCATTTATGTCTACCAAGAAAAGTTTCTTTCCTAGTGCTCTCTTGTACTTTCTTGTTCTCTCTTTCTCTCTTTCTTTTTTACTCTCTTGGTATATGAAACTTTCTTTTTCTTTCTTTCTCTCTCTCTCTCTCTCTCTCTCTCTCTCTCTCTGATTTCCTCTTGCTTCCTTTGTCTGTCTAGCACTCTATCCCTCCTTCCCGTTTATTCTTTCTTTGGTAATCTCTATTCCTCTCTCTGCCTTTCCTTTACAACTCTCTTTTAGCTTCAATTTCTCTAGATTTATTCTTCTTGAAACTAAATGGTACAGTAAAGTTTTTAAGCACATTGGTAGTAACAATGGACACTTTAAATTTATTTAAACTTAAGTAAAATGTTGTTTTGAGGGGTTGGTTCCTTTTTGCCCCTTAAATCATACTGGCTATACCTAAATGTAACTAAGAACAGAATTTGTGGTAAAGCTTTCTAAAATACTGGTTATTAAAGTCTATTCCTTCTGTAAAAGCTAGATTCAAAAAGAAGAAAGGGAGAAAGAAAGTCGAAAGAAAGAGAGAGAGAGAGAGAGAGAAAGAAAGAAAGAAAGAGAAAGAGAGAAAGAAAGAAAAAGAAAGAAAGAAAGAAAGAAAGAAAGAAAGAAAGAAAGAAAGAAAGAAAGAAAGAAAGAAAGAAAGAAAGAAAGAAAGAAAGAAAGAAAGAAAGAGAAAGAGAGAGAAAGAAAGTAAGTCTGTCTATCATGGTGTATTTTGAAGAATAGTGTAAACTGTTAGCAAAGTTTTCGTGTACTTTCAGATGAAAGAATGGAAATCGTGAACTCTGAGAAGCCTGGTGGTATTAGTGCAAAATCATTTGCATACTGTTAAGCAACCTACTGATGGAGGGACTGGTTTCTTAAACAATATTCCCTTGATATTTCCAACTTGCATAACTTTTCACGGCTTCCATTCCTGAAATTATGGAGTGGATGAGAGGTATAAAATGTAGAAATTTTGATTGAAATCTTTCATTTGGAAATTTTTAAAATAGGAGTGTGAGCTACTCCAGCTACTATATGGTCTGAGTACCAGACAGAACAAATGAAATCTCACTTTCTACATGGAGCTAAAGTTTCACATGTGGTCATTACAATGAAATTCAGTGTTATCTCTCTAAAATAAGTAATTACCTTAAATAATCTAAGGTTATTATCATAACTTTATCCAAATTGAGTACTCCATTTATTTGTTTCACTTGAATTATATATTATTTTTAAAACATGCTTTAATTTTAAAGAGTTTATAACATTACATGTACACTTTAAACTATAAGGAAAAATAAGCTTTCCTATCTGCCAATCAGTTTAAAAAACAGAACACTTAAATGCAATGTAGCTCCTTCTGTACTTTCTTTTTCAATCAATTTCCTTCTTTCATTTCCCTCTACCTCCTGTATTTTACTGCCTAAGAAGCTAGTTCAAGGAAGAATTTAACTAAATTTTACTTGGTTGGTTTCAATGTTTTATCATGAATTATAATGTTTACTCTCTATTTTTATTTTTGATGCTCTTCATCAGATTGAGAAAATACTCTTATATTCCTAGTTTACTGAAAGATTTTGTCAAGAATAAAAATGGAATTTTCAAAATGTTCTTTTCTACATATACTGGATTACCATATATAATTTTCCCTTTATTCTGCAATAGACACTAACTGTAATTGGCTAATTCCTAATCCAAAAATTCTCATGGGAGAGAACTGATTGGCATTGTGTCAGAAATGAACATGAGTCGAGCCAATTGTAACTCAGGGCAGGACACAGGTCAAGTTCATGTAGATCATTGACCAGACAGCAGGGACTATGGTTAAAGACCCTGCAATCAAGAACATGCCATGTTCTATAGCATCTATAGCATATATTGGGTGTAAATATATGTATGTATGTATGTATGTATGTATGTATGTATGTATATGTATGTGTGTATATATATGTACGTACATCTTTTCCAGGTCTAGTGATATGTGATGCAACATTCTCTCTCAATTTTGGGGTGCAGTAAAGAACCAACACTCTGCAGTGTACTGTGTTGCCAGAATTTTTTGGATGTTGTATTTTGTGTTTTTGAATACCATTATGTCTACAAAACCCCCATTTCACCTTATAACATTTTCAACTTACTGGGTTTATGAGATTGTAACCTCATCAAAAGTTGAGAAGCATCTGTAATGAACTGGCTCACATGGTTATGAAGGCTGAGAATCCCTAGGATCTGCAGTTGACCAGCTGGAGAAGCAGAAGAGTCAGTGGTATAGTTCCAACCTGAATCTGAAGGCTTGAGAACCAAGAAGAGCCAAAAATGTCAGTTCCAGTTTGAGTCTAAGTCTGCGGTCCAGAGAAGATTAATGTCACATCTCAAAGACAGTCAGGCAGAGACTGAATTCTCTCTTACTCTGCCTTTTTGGTGTATTGAAGGCTTCAAAGGATTTAATGGATTGGATGAGGCTCACCCACAGTTGGGAGGGCAGTCCGCTTTATTCAGTTTGCCAATTCTCATGTTAATTTCATCCAGCAACATGCTCACAGAGACACCCAGAATAATATTTAACCAAATATTGGGCACTGTGTGGCCTACTTAGTTGACACATCAAAATTAACTGCCAAAGGTTCCACCATGTTAGTTCTGAGGAATTTAGAACCAACTTGGCTCCACTTACTTATTTTAAAAATAATGTTATAAACTTATAGAGAAGAAAGATAAATTGCTTAAAATATCAAATGTTTGGAAGTAGAACTATCATTCACAACCATTGTGTTCTAGTCTCCTATTAACATACTGCCTACATACTTTACAAATTGTAACTCTGAAACTAAAAAGGTTTGTTTATTGGACTTTTCTGACCTTGCATTAAATCCTTAGATATTAGGAAAGATAGAAATAAAACCAGAGTATATGTATTTTGGTGCAAATAAATATTGAGTATTTACAAATTATGAAATGATTAAATTTTCAAAGTTTTCTTAGAATAAGTTTTTATTCCAGAAAAGGGGAGAGAAGAGTGTATGGAAAATTTTAGGACAAGAGCTAAAATTTTCCATTGGCCATCAGAAGAGGCAAGATGGGATTTTATACCTAGAGATAGTAGGTAAGCACTAAATGTCATCTAAGCCAGCTGTCAATTCCAAAGAGGTCAAATGAAATAAGAGAAAATCTCTCCATAACAAAAGGTGAATATAAGTAAGAGACAGAAATATGTTAAACATAATCTGTGACAAAATATCTTAAAGTGAATATTACTTTTATATTTTCCTGTAAATATATAAATATATCTGTATAGATACAGAAGAAAATGATCATATTTGTTATTTTCAGACAAGGAACCAGTTGTTGGAAAAAGAGAGAGGTGATTAAGAATTTCCAAAATACATTTTTTGTTACTCTTGAATTTTGAAACATGTAAATGTTTTATCTATCTAAAAATTTTAAATATTATACACTAGAGCTCCAAATTTTAAAAAATGAGGACTAAAGTTTTAAAAATAATGAAATTAAATACTATCTAATCACCGTACATTTGTTGAGCAAATATATGTGCCAGTTATTTTATATGCATCACTTCATTTAATTCTTATTGTCAATCCCATTTTTTAGATATTGGAAAAATGAAGTTTAATGAGATTGTCTTTTTATGTTTTTCATAGTTTTGACCCTTTGTGAAAGGCAGGTAGAACAGTAAGCATTTGTCTTCAATTCGACTAAGAAATTAATTAAACACCAGATAAACACTGCTGTACCAAGTAGCCCTTACAATCTCCTCAGGTGTTTCTTGGTAAATATTGCATAACAGCAAATATATATTGTAAAATTTGACTAAAATTTGCTTTAAACTAGAAACATTATGCAGAACCCAAGTCATCTGAAAGGCTGAGCTTTGGATCCAGAATCTTGTTGACTATAATTGCCCAGGTTGGATAATCTCCTGGAGACAGAAAGCTATTCACAAAATTGGACTTAGAATCACAGTGCCTTCAGTGTCTTCCTTCTCTGCCACTCTAAATGATCTTCAATGAGGAGAACTAGATTGTGGTATGTTGAAAGCCATGTGGAAAGCATTTTCTTTACAGACTGCTGAGACTGAAAGTGATCTGAAATTCACCTTTTGAAAACCCTTATTTAGGTTCATTTTTCAATATCACACATTGCACAAAGAGTTGTCCATAGAAATTCTACATACAACGTTATCATCTTACATTTGTAAGAGAAGCAGACCAACAAACTACATGAGATAAAACTGGACTCTATTTAACTATTGTTATATTTCTGAAATTTTGCTTTATATTTTGCTGAATATCTGAGAAAAGAGCAACAAAAAACTACTCTTCAAAGGTTATATATAATTTCTAACATAATAAAATATATAACGCTTCCATTCTTGTGAATCTGAATGCTTCATATTTTTGTGTTGGATATTAGTAAGTTTATTGCAGTTATTCCATGCAGATTTGGAAGGAAAAAAAATCCTCTCCCATATAAATGAGTATTACTTATATAATTTTAATTTCCTGGTCCTATCATTTCAGGATAAATGCCCTTTGTGCTAATTATCAATCATTTAAGTAAAACAATAGTTCTTATGTTGGCTCTTTTTTCATATCTGAATCATATTTGCCTCAACAAAAGCTATTTATTACAATTTATTTCCAGAGACAGAGCTTTCCAAATAATTGCTGTATACTAATAATGTAAATACCTTCTCCTACAGTATAAACTAAGTGATATTTCATAATTTTAGTGACTTAGTATGATTTTAAGCCAATTCAAATTCAGAATTACATTTCTGACCTCATGCATTTCACATGTCAATAACATCAGGACAATGACTATAGTATTCTAATATTAGATTTCATCTCCTAGAAGTAATTTTGTTTCAAAAACTTCAATTTTTAAGAGCAAACTCAAAAGTCTCCAATACTTAATTTCTCTTGAAACACTATTTTATGCAATGATGACAGAATGTATTCAACAAATCTGTGTTCTCAGATTATTTTTTGAAGGAAACAACTGGCTTCTAAATTTCATTCGGATGCCTCATTTCGTTACAACTCCATGCCACCTGAAAATAATCTAGCAGAGGGTTACACCTAACCAAGTTAAATGGAGATGGAAACATTTAAGTATCTCTGTGGAGGAAAGGAAATGGCGTTGTTAATATGCCTCTCTATATGCTGTGTCAACCTCATAGTTAAATCACACTATGGACTCATACCAAGCCCTATTCGTGGTCACACCTCTTATTCCTTTATTAACCTTTAGGTTTTTATGATCTGTTAGGCATAGATACACATCTGTTCAACAGACCAAAGCCATACCTAGCCACCTGCCTAAATATTTCAAAAGCTACTTGTAAAAATACCTTGACTGTATAAACAGTGCATAGCTTCACTTTAAGGCGAACGAACGTATTTTCTATGGGCCATAATCCTTAAGGCCCTGATTTTAGCAACTCACATAGTTCACTCCTGCAGCTATTTGGTTCTGGATATAAATGTGGCTTAACATCTCAAGATTAAAGCATTTTGCATCATTTAATAGGAGGAGGGTACAAATAAACCATGGCAATATATAATGAAAATTTTTTTATAAAGCACCAGTACCAAAGTGCAAATTTAATTTGTATTAAATTTCCTAGGTCTAGATGGGATAATAGAAATCTTAATACTTTTAAAAGCAATTTAAATATTAAAATATTCAAAAATAACTTAATTTTGTCCCATTTATTTCAAAGTCCTATATAAAAGGGTGGTCAGGAGTTCGAGACCAGCCTGACCAAATGGTGAAACCCTGTCTCTACTAAAAATACAAAAATTTGCCAGGTGTGGTGAGGCGTGCCTGTAATCCCAGCTACTCAGGATGCTGAGGCAGGAGAATCATTTGAACCCAGAAGGTAGAGGTTGCAGTGAGCTGAGATCACACCAATTGCACTCCAGCCTAGAGGGAGACTCTGACTCAAAAAAAACAAAAGACATTTCTATATTATTGCAGACCAAATTAAATATATATATATACACATACGCACACACACGCATGTGCACATACACACACACACACACACACACACACACACACCATTGTAGATGGAAAGATACGGACACGCATCTTCAATTCTTTTTTTGTTTGTTTGTTTAACTGGGTGTTCTCCAGTACTATGATTAAAATATCAGCAAGTAAGATACCATTATGTTGTCATGGAATCAACAATGAACATAAGATTTGTTGCTGCTTCATTATTTCTCATAGTTTGTAGTGGCTAGCCTTTTAATACATGTGCTTGTTGTTTTCAATCACTGAAAGAATCTCTCAGCTTTTCTCCTCTTTCAGTCAGCTTTCACTGACTTGTCGATGCAAGGAGCATATTTGCCTGAAGCAATTGGCTTAAAAGCACTTGTGATTCTGAGAGGAACATTTTATGTTGTCTCTGTTAAAATGCTAAAATTATAACTTTCTGCTAGATTTATGGATGTAGCGAGGAACCAACTAATGTGCTCCTGGTAGAAATTACCGGTGTGATGAGAGAACAGAACAGGTAATTTTGCAGTTAACAGCAGTTTCAGAAAACTTCATTTCTTTTATTGTTTATCCTTATGTTAGAAGTTGGAAGGAATTATACTACTGATGAAAACCATTATACAAGTTGGAATGTGAGCTGCTTGTATAACCAGTATTTCCTCAGACCACACTCGACTAAGGATTCAATAGTGTCACAATGGTAATTTGAAAATTATACTTTAAATGCAAAACTGTGAGAATTGTAGGTAGCTTCAGATCCTTCCTAGCAATTATAAGCATTTCCTGTTAGAAAGGCATTTCAAAATGTTCCCAAAATTAACTCCTTGGGATTCCAGAATATATATAGTTATACCTTAAATGTACCCCTCCTCTGCCAAGACTCAGATGCAAGTCCACAGGAGATGAGTTTAGGAATCATTTTAATAACACACTGTTCAAGTGTTAATATTTCCTCTCTGTTTCAAACTTTACCAAGTGTCTCTGACTCTCTCTCCTCAGGAAGATGTTTTCTCATGAAGTATCTTAGTTTACATCTGCTGGTCCATGTTATTGGCCCTTTAGATTTGCTGTTCAGTCCTTCACCATATATATATGTGTGTGTGTGTGTGTGTGTGTGTGTGTTTGAGAAAGATATATACACACACACACACACACACACATATGTCATAATGTATATCATATCATTATATCATGATAAATAACATAGCATAATAGATATGATATATGTCATATATAATATGCATCATGTTATGAATTTTACTGCTATAGATACTTCATATAGGTCGAATCACATAATATTTCCCTTTTAAAGTATGTAGTTGAGTGGTATTAAGTACATTCATATTGTTGTGCAACCATCACCACTATTCATTTCTAGAACATTATCCATATCCATATCTCAGTATCCAAATATCCTTATTTCTCTTATAAAGATACCAGTCATTGGATTTACAGTCCACCCTAAATTCAAAATTATTTTATCTTGAGTTCTTTAGTTAGTTACATTGGCACAGATCCTATTTCCAAATAAGGTCACATTCTGAGGTTCTACGTGGGTGACATGATTTGGGTCTGTGTCTCCTCCCAACTCTCATGTCAAATTGTAATCCACAGCGTTGGAGGAGGGGCCTGATGGACGATGATTGGATCATGGAGGCTGACTTCCCCCCTTGCTCTTCTTGTGATAGTGAGTTCTCATGAGCTGTCGTTGTTTACAAAGGTATAGCACCTTCCCATTCTTTCCCTTCTTCCTACTCTGGCCATGCAAGACATGCCTCCTTCCTCTTTGCCTTCTGCCATGACTGTAAGTTTCCTGAGGCCTTCACAGCCATAATTCCTGTACAAGGTGCAGAACTCTTTTCTTTTATAAATTTACCCAGTCTCAGGTAGTTTTTTTTATAGCAATATGAGAACAGACTAACACAGAAAATTAGTACCGAGAAGCGGAGCATTGATATAAAGATACCTGAACATGTAGAAGCAACTTTGGAACTGGTTAATAGGCAGAGGTTGGAACAGTTTGGAGGACTCAGAAGAAGACAGGAAGACAGGGAAAGTTTCAAACTTCCTAGAGACTTTTTAAATTGTTGTGAGCAAAATGCTGATAATGATATGAACAATGAGGTTCAGGCTGAGGTGGTTTCAGATGGAGATGAGGAACTTCTTGGGAACTGGAGTAAAAGTCAACCATGCTATGCTTAGCAGAGACTGGATGCATTGTGCCCCTGCTCTAGGGATCTATGAAATTTTGAACTTGAAAGTGATGATTTAGGGTATATGGGAGAAGAAATTTCTAAACAGCAAAGCATTCAAGACGTGGCCTGGCTGCTTCTAACAGTGTTCAGTCATATGCATGACAATATAGTCATAAGTATAAGCAAAGAGATGATCTGAAACTGGAACTTATATTTAAAATGGAAGCAGAATATAAAAGCTTAAAAAATTGGCAGCCTGGCCTTGTGGTAGAAAAGAAAAGCCCATTTTCTGGGGAAGAATTCAAGCTGGCTGCAGAAATTTGCATAATTAAAGAGGATCAGAATGTTAATAGCCAATACAATGGAGAAAATTCCTCAGAGGCATTTGAGAGAATTTCATAGCACCCCCTTCCATCACAGATGCACAAATCTAGGAGGAAGAATGGTTTCATCAGCCAAACCTAAGGAAGGCCCCACTGCCCTGTGCAACCTTGGGACACTGCACCCTATGTTCCAGCCACTCCACTTTCAGACATGGCTAAAAAGGCCCCAGATACATCTCAGACTGCTGTTCCAGAGGGTGCAAGCATAAGCCTTGGCAGCTTCTATGTGGTGTTAAGCCTGCAGGTGCTCAGAGGGCAAGAGTTGAGACCTTGGCGCCTCCACCTACATTTCAGAGGATGTATGGAGATGCCATGGCTGCAGGGGTGGAGCCCTCATGTTGAACCCCTATGAGGGCAGTCCAGAGAGAAAATGTGGGGTTGGAGACCCCCACAGATTCTCCACTGTGGCACTGGCTGGTGGGGCTGTGAGAAGAGGGCCACACCATCTCCCAGACCTCAGATTCACTGATAGCTTAGATCATGCACCCTGGAAAAGCTGCAGACACTGAACACCAGCCTTTGAGAGCAAGCCATGTGAGACGAGCCCTGCAGAGCCACAGGGGCAGGGCTGCCCAAGGCCTTGGGAGTCCACCTTTTGCATCAGTGTGACCTGGATGTGAGACATGGAGTCAAATGACATTATTTTGTAGCTTTAAGATTTAACAATTGCCCTTCTGGGTTTTGGACTTGCATAAGGCCTGTGGCCCTTTGTTTTGGCCGATTTCTCCCTTTTGGAAAGGCAGTATTTACCCACTGCTTTACCTCCAGTGCATCTTGTAAGTAACTACTTGTTTTTGATTTTACAGGCTCATAGGCAGAGCAGACTTGCTTTGTCTCAGATGATACTTGGGACTTTTGACTTCTGGAAGGAGTTCAGACTTTGGGGGACTGTTGGGAAGGCATGATTAAGTTTTGAAATGTGTGAAGGACATAAGATTTGGAAGGAGCCAAGGGTGAAATGGTTTGTAGCTGTGTCCCCACCCAAATCTCATGGTGAATTGTAATCTACAATGTTGGTGGAGGGGCAGGGTGGGAGGTCATTGGATTACAGGGGTGGATTTACCTTTTGCTGTTCTCATGATAGTGAGTGAGTTCTCATAACATCTTGTTGTTTAAAAGTGTGTAACACCTCCCTCTTCTCTCTCTTCCTTCTGCTCTGGCCATGTAAGACATGACTCCTTCCTCTGGATTCCTTCATTAATGTAAGTTTCCTGAAACCTCCACAGCCATGCTTTCTGTACAGCCTGGGAACTGTGAGTCAATTAAATCTTTTATTTATAAATTACCAAGTCTCAGGTAGTTCTTTATAGCAATGTGAGAATGGATTAATACAGTGACTATTAATTTTGGGGGAGTGGAACACTATTCAATCCACCACAAGTTCCTAGGCATGTTTCTCTTCTTTGTCATTTTTTTGACCTATTTTTATTCTGTTATGGTATTTATTGCATGGTGTCTTAGAAACATGTTTGTGTGTCTTAGGAACACTTTAAAATCAGGTTTTTAATTTATCCTTGAAATTACAGTTTTAGTAGAGTGTCTGGAACATATCAGTATTCAAATATTTTTAGTTAGTTCAGCATTTTCTGTTTTTCTAAGCATAGGAATTTTTTGGTATTTACATCTCAATTTTTCACTGCCTTTATTTTCACTGCCTTCTTGGTCTGATAATACTAACCGCAGAGCCACATCTAACATCAACTCAAAACACACAAATTAATTTTATTCATAGTTAGTTCTAACTTCATACTACTTTATACATGATTGATAAATTTTACCAGTAGACTTTAGTTCAATCCTTAAGTTTGCCAAATTTAAAGGAGCTAATGTTACAATCAGCAATTTCCTGATGACATTTTACATGCTGAAATCCTCATTTTAATATTCTCATCTGTGAAAATGATTATATTGGAAGAACTAGAAAAAATGTCAAATGAGGCAACTTGGAAGTAAGACGGGAACATGTAAACATATAGAAGTTGAAGTAAAAGAATAAGAGGGAGAACAACTTCTCCTATAGAAATAATAAAAAAATGTAGATTATTTTCATTGTTTTGAAACAATTAAAGCTATTTCCGATCAGTTATTTTCTCCTTAATTACTATTTTTATTTTTAGCTATTTGTGTATTTGTGATACTGTAAATATAATACCAGCCTTTTATATGAAATCACTTGTAGAGTAAATAACATTTCATTTATCAGAAGATCAACAATTTTTCCTATGGTAGAGGACTACCTGTGCACTCATTTCTATACTGCAAAGTAGTTGCTGAGAAGAGGCTGCCAAACAGTGAATGTATATTCAGCCGTAAGCTCATCAAAACTCAGTTTAGCTGTGTAGCCACTACTTGCCAAGAGAACATGGGTGAAAGCTATGTTTTCTTTCTAGGGCAAGGAAGTTAAGAATCAGGTGTGTCTTTTCTATTCAATTATGTTTTACCTTTCAGATGAAGGCAGAGGACAGAGAGGCTCTGGAGAAGAAAGGAATAATAAATGGAAAGTGTGTTTCTGCTGAATGGATGGTCTGGCTGCTAACCAGGAACATCAATACTACATTCTTACCTGAGCATAAAAAGCTAACATTGTGGTAGGCAACTGAAATTTTAGAATTTACTGCAGCAGCTGCTAATCTAACATATACAGAAATTGGTACTTGAAGAAGATGCAGCCTATAAACAAAAATTAACATATGTGCCACAGGCTTAATGGTCAGGTGGTAGGTGGTAGAGAAATAGATATCTTTGGAAAGTTGGAGATTCATCATAAATAAAGGCAATTGCTTTGTAAAACTGTTTTCTACACTATGGGGCATACAGCTAGCAGATTTTTGAGTTCACCAAGAATAACTCCATGACAATATATATTTTTAACAAGATACTTCTGCCATTAAAACACAGGCCCAGCTGGGCTTGGTGGCTCATGCCTGTAATCCCAGCACTTTGGGAGGCTGACATCAGGATTTTCAGATCAGCCTGGCTAAGATGGTAAAACCTTGTCTCTACTAAAAATACCAAAATTAGCCAGGCATGGTAGCTCACACCTGTATTCCCAGCTACGCAGGTGACTGAAGCAGAAGAATTACTTGAACCTGGAAGGCGGAGGTTTCACGCCACTGCACTCCAGCCTGGGCAACAGAGCAAGACTCAATTTAAAAAAAAAAAAAAAAAAGGCTTGGAACAAAGAACATGTGGAACATGTGCTGAGTGCTACTATTAAAGACAAGGCTTCAGGGTCTAACAAACTTAAGAGTGTAGCTGGCATAACTTTCGGTGAACTTTTGGAAGGATTAAGCTGGTACCTTGCAGATACTATTAGTTGGACAAAAGGGATCCTATAAAGCTTAAGAGCATGGCTTACAGGAACCTGATATGTTCAAAGCTTCAGTAAATAAATGCGGAGGGAAAAGTATAACTCAAAAAGACTTGTGGCTTATGGAATTGACTTGAATAAAAACCAGAAAAACTACAAAATTTTTGAGAGAGCTCTATTGGCAAAAAAAAACAAAAAACAAAAAACCTTTGATATTCAAGGTGTAAAAATACTTATAGAGCTCTAACTTCATACAAACACAATGTGAGCTTACAAAGCCACTCAGCCGTTAAGAATGTGTAATTCAATGCCCTTTTCAGGTATGGTCAAGAATGATAATGTAAAAGGGAAATCTCATGTAATAAAGTAAGAATCCTGTGGAAGAGTGGTCTGAGGAGCTATGTTCAGGAAGCAGATAAGAGGCCTGATCAAGGGACATGTTTGCCTATTCATATGTTAGATAAACCTTGCAACATTTGACCTCCAGAATTTCAGGATTGCTGTGAAACAATAGTTACTATGTGACTCTCACTTTCCTTCTTTTTAATGAAAATTTTTATTGAGTTACTTTAACAATGAGGACAGTCTGTCTTTTTAGTTTATTGGTTTTCAGAGCAAGAGGATCTTCATCTGGATCTAAGGTAGATCATAAAACCCTAGTCTTCAAGCCTGATGTTTTGAATGTAAGAAAATTTGGGGGTTGAGAAGGGGTAAATAATTTTGCAGCAGTACACAAAATCCCACGCTTCCACTCCCACACTCATTTCTTCACTCTTCTACATGGAATCTTTCTAGTACCTAAAATGAAGTGATACATCTCCTCATACCACTAACGTTGGGCTCAGCCACATCATTAGCTTTGTCTAAATAAATCTTTGTGTAATACCATGCAAGTAAGGATTTTTAAACTGTTTGCATTTCTTGGCTTTACCTCTTGTACTCCACTTATATCATTGTATGAAAATGCCATGGGGGACTGTTGACTCAAGAAGTATGAGACGTGGGCTGAGCTGAACTAGGCCTTAAATGTAGTCACAAACTGAGTAAATGTGGAACTTGATGAAGGGTTACCTAATTCAAATATTTAAGTGAGAAAAAAATAAATGCTTTTTGCTATAAGCTACTCAGGTTTTGCAGAGGTTTGTTTCACATCATTATTGTGGTAATATTTGACTAATAAAGAGATAATTAAAATAAATTTCTAATGTGCAAGCGATTTCTTCTTTTCAATTTCCTTTCAAAATTACTAATAATGAAGTACAAGTCACAGAGGAAAACCTAATTATACTGCTTTTGGTATCCTGGTTATGGTCTTCTTAAAAAATAATTTTCTACTTTTTCACCCTCTCCAGGTACCTATTTTAATATACTAAATGAACACTCTTACAATCTGTTCTCTATAGATTTAGAATTTTTATAAACTATTAATTGAATTGTATATATTTACTTTGCATAAATTAAAAATACTTTACATTTCTTACCATTTTTCACTGAAAAAATATTTTTGAGATATATAATGTTGACATATGTAAAATTCCTTCCTTGACTCTGAATATTGCAATGGCATTGTAGCCCATGTATGTAACAGTCTTGACTCTCCTGTTCCCCTGGTCATGGCACCCAGATGATCCTTTTCTTCCATAAACACTGTTAAAATGAACAACCTGTCAAAGCTTCCACCTAGAACTCGGTGAAAGTTGTTTAACATACTTAAAGGTAAGCATGCTAAGTACCCTGAATTCTAGCAAATTTTTTTTCAAAATCACTTTAAGTAATATCTTTGTATTTTATTTGTACTTAAGTGATTATTTGTGAATTTGTATCACCATTTTTTTTCTTTTAGTTTAATGTGTTTTTTTTATGCTGCCCAGTGAAAGTTAGGAGATAGATAAAAGGAACTAAAAGGTTCTGTTCGTGAACCCTGTTCCTGTTCGCTGGAGAGTGAAGTTCTTCTCACGCTACAATCAAAGTACCTTTGGGCAACCTAGTGGTTTTTCATAGGGTGGAGGTAGTTGTTGGACATGGAACTGAGATCCATTAACCTTATTCTTTCTCTATGGCATCTTCAGGTTTAGGGTTCCTGCCAGTGTCTCCAAAACTCAAAACCTCCATATTTTTGGAGACTGTATTAGTTTGTTATGTTGGTACTTTCTGTTATTACAATAACAATTAATTTTGGAAAAGATAACATGTCTAGCAGGGTATGGTGGCTCATGCCTGTAATCCCACCACGTTGGGAGGCTGAGTCAAGCAGATCACAATGTCAGGAGCTCGAGACCAGCCTGGCCAACATGGTGAAACCCTGTGTCTACTAAAAATACAAAGATTAGCTGGGTGTGGTGGTGTTCACCTGTAGTCCCAGCTACCTGGAAGGCTGAGGCAGGAGAACCTCGGAGGCAGAGGTTTCAGTGAGCCGAGAGCACGCCACCGTACTCCAGCCTGAGTGACAGAGCAAGACTCCATCTAGGGAAAAAAAAAATAAAGATAACATGTCTAATATCTGGTAATGTATTTCAACCCCCTTCTATGAGCAAGTTTTCATGCATAAAACATATCAAATGGTCTCTGACCATTTATTTCTAAATGTGATAGCATTGTACTACAGGAAGGTGATTTGTAACTCTTTGCAGTACCTCCCTTGAATTATAGCTTGAATTCATGCTCAATTCCAAGTATATCAAGGGAAGAGTATGCTCAGCTTCCTTCCAGAGTGTGATAGAAATGCAGATGCATGTTTGCCTTATAGCATTGTCTTCACTATTTTATAGCACAACAAAATAACTGTAAGCTAAAATAAAAGGTACTCCCTATTTTTTCTAAATTTAATAGTAATGGTCAGCATTATATATTATTGTCATATAGAAATAAAATTTTTCAGATTAGTCTTTGATTTTCTAAAAACTTGAAAAGTAAATTTTACAACTTAATCTGCTTAAATCTAAATTTGACAATTATGCTTATATTAAGTGAATATATTTAATTCTTAACAATAAACGATTTCTTTCGGGTACATCAATCATGTTGAAATCACAAAGAGAACAAAAATAACTCCAAGGGGACAAAGTGTTTCCTCATCTATTTTCTATTTGAAGACTCAAACTAGTAGATAATTCATAATTGTATAGTGTAAACATTGTTAGGAAATCCAAGTGACAAATGCAAGACCACATAGCCAGAGAAAAGAGTTTGTTTCAAAGGTTATCTTAGTGGTCACTTTTCTTTTTTATTGGCATGCACACAGTGTCAGTCTGGTCAGGCTCTACTTGTAGCTATTAGAGAAAAGTCTCATCAATAGTTAGGGTAAACATAAACATTACCAGATGGAGAAGAAATCATCTTTCCCACCATGTTAGCGTGTATTTGCAATCTCGGAACGACAGAACATTTTAAGCAGAAAAATAAAATGTTTTAAGAGGAATACACCTCTCCTGACATATGCCAGTGAGAGCAGCCATATGAATTTGACAAAAATATTACCAGAAAGAGATCCTGATCCAGACCCCAAGAGGGGGTTCTTGGATCTTGTGCAAGAAAGAATTCAGCCTGAGTCCAGAAAGTAAAAGCAAGGTTATTAGGAAAGTAGAGGAATAAAAGAATGGTTACTCCAAGGACAGAGGAGCCCTGATGGCTGCTGGTTACCTATTTTTATGGTTATTTCTTGATGATAAGCTAAAAAAAGGGTGAGTTATTCATGCCTTTCCTTTCTAGACCATATCGGGTAACTATATTGCCAGGGCATTTGTAAACTGTCATAGCAGTGGTGGAAGTGTAGCAGTGAGGATGACCAAAGGTCACCCTCATTGCCATCTTGGTTCTGGTGGGCTTTAGCCAGCTTCTTTACTGCATGCAACCTGTTTTATCAGCAACGTCTTCATGATCTGTATCTTGTGCTGACCTCTCATCTCATCTTGTGGCTTAGAATGCCTTAACCATCTGGGAAAGTAGCCCTGGATGTTTCAGCCTCATTTTACCCAGCCTCTATTCAAGATGGAGTTGCTCTGGTTCAAATACCTCTGACAAAAATATTACAGACGGCAGATTTTTAGAAATCTCACAATGCATTTCAAAGCACTATTTAAAAAATATTTTAAAATATAAAAAATTAAAAATATCTGAAACGATGATTATAAACTTTTTTTTTTACTTTTGCTGATAAATCATCTCTGAACTCATTTAATATACTTTTAAAATACTTTAAAAATATTTAATTTTTAAATATTTTAAAATATTTGAACCATAGCTTAGGATTTTAGCACAAAATTTTGATGATCTTTATTGTAGCTTACGAGTCTGAGATTTAAATATATTCTAAGGGGTGACATAAAATAATACAAATTAGTTGCTCAGTAGGAAAAATATTAATGGAAAGTATTTCCATTTTGTTAAATTGCTGATATGGATATTCTACTTAGTGAAATAAAAACTAAATATGGTGTCCTTCTAGTGAAATAAAATCTCAATATGAAGCAGAAGCAAAAGGTAATTTACTCTTGCCACTCTATACCAACATAGAACTTCACATTCACTTGGACTGAGATAAAAAGATTTGAAAAGAGAATCTTAAAGTTAGCAAAATAAATAAATGACTCTTTAAAAAAAATGTCAATCACCCTCTTATATGAGGTGTGTGTGTGGGGGGGCATAGAATGAGACATTTAGATCCAAAAAAATCTCCAAATAATAGTTAAAAGAAGATTTCATGGACCTTAATTCCCACAGTATTCAGCATGCATTGAACCTAATCAGCATTATAAAACAGTCTATGCAAATGACACTGAGAAAGGAAGTATGAAAATTTTATTTAAAGTAGAGAGAATCAATTTAGTTGAATACAGTTTGATAAAAACTGGACTTCATTCAAATCAATTTCCTCTAAGTTAAAATAAAAGCACCCTTTTTCTTATTAACTATTATGTACAATTCTTTGATTCTGATATCTATTGTGAGACTATTTTTAACATAAGAAAACTAAGAAAACAATATCATTTGAATCTATTTAGTTTAACAAAAAGCTATAGAAATTCTAAAAGAAAAACGCTATTGAGATACAAATTAGTTTGTAAGAAAACATCAAAAGAAGGACAATTAATTCTTTCTTTTAGAAACTTTTCCTTTAAGTTTATGTATAATAATTATTAAATTAAACTCCTTTTAACAGGGAATTATAAAGAAAGTCTTTTAACTTTTTATTCTAAAAACAGCATGTGCAAATGAGTCAATCCACCTTACTAGCAAGGCTAGGTTAGTTTTGAAATCAGGACATTTGATATTTTTCCGGATTTATTCAGAAGTCAAAATATCTCTAAAATATTTGTAGTTACTAGAAGGCTACCAGGTGATGAAATCTTACATTTTTCTTAGGAAGAAGAATTTACTCAGACTTTCCACGTAATGAATAACAGTTTTTCCTTTACAGGTTTACCTTACACTGCAGTGAAAATTATAGCTATGCAGGAGGCAAAATTAAACACAAAGAGTTCAACATAAATAAAAGTTTATTTGTAGCATTTGGAAGTCACTTTCTTCTCATCTTGCTCACTAGTCTGGGTATTACATAGTTTTAAACATAGACCTATATAGGTGAGTATTACTTAGATGTTGAAGAACATAGCTAATAATCACAAACTTTCAGGTGATTCTACCCTAGTTAGGGTAGGGAGAGAAGGCAAGTGGGAAGCTCCTGAATTAGATCCATATTTTGCTCTAGAAGCAATTCCCTTGTTCCTTGTTCTTCATAGCCTTTGTTCATCTTCTAGAAAATTATCCCTTGCTTATTATATTCCATGAACACAGCTTAAATAGGCTTTGAAGATTAAACCTTTTATGTATGACAAAGTGCAAAGTTCTCTCCTTGACCACCCACATTATCTGATCACTCTCAAATCTGATTGGGTTCCTCATCCTCCATCCTCCCCTAGGTGATTTCTGATCACCATGGTGTGCTTTCAGCAAGAATCCTCTAAAGTCAGTTTAGCCGTAATCCCTCCTTACTCTTAATATTTTCTTTTAGTAATTTTACATCTAATGAGCCCCACTCTGTTCCTTCACTATAGATTTTGACTTTTCCTTGTATTTGGAGTTGAGTCCCATCCCTCTCCCCTACTGCAAAACCCCATTGCTGTGGTCCCTACAACTCTCATGCTGGACTTGAAAAAGATCTGCCTTACTGTTTAACAATTATCATTAACTATTTTTTTCTTACCAGGTACTGTAAAAATTTTATAGCCAGGTCCTCATATTATAAATTCAGACCGTGTTTATCAAAAATTTCAATCATTATTCTTAAATAATCAAATGACTTTAAACTACAAGCTTGTGGGGTTTTTTGAAATATACTTTACTAAAAAATTCTTTAGGCTTCTGATCTATTTGTCTCAAGTTATGCCAAAAATTCTTTTTTAGGACTAATTCTCAAGCATAAGGTATTCTTTGCATTCTCTTTCTTATGCATCTCTCAACTTACTGCCAACTACCCTGTGGTTATCTGGAAAAGTAGTCTTGTTGGGAAAGGAATCTCTATATTTCCTTTAAATTCAGCTTGCAAACTGGCTAGTTTTTCGCTGAACTCATATACCTCAAGATATCATAACATACAGCTAATAACAGCCAGTTACAATGTCAACGTACTGCCACGTTTGGGCAACAAATGTGCCCAGGGCCAGAAGTTTATTAAACACATTTTCTGACTTCTAGGTTTCCACAGGTGATAGTTTAACCAAATATTTTGTTACCATATAATATGGGTTACAATTTTCTCATTCTTTTCTAATAGTTGCTTCAACACTTATTATCCAGCTGGGAAGCCATTTTCTTTTGGGGCAGGGGAAGGTTGTTTATCGCAGTGTTCTACTTTTGGTACCATTTTTTAAAATTGGCTAATACTGAAATAATGTTGTACAGAAAATCACCTTAAGATTCAGTTGTTTATATTAACAAACACACATTTGCTCATGATTCTGCATAATAGTTACAGGCTAGATTCCAGCTCAAGGCTGTGGGTTTGGTTCAGGTATGTGCCATGTTTCCACATTTTTCTTTGATAAGCAGCTATTCAGGCATTAGGTGCACAGGAGGCCAAACCATTCATGCCAAACCACTCAAGCATGTTTGAGTCCTCTGCTTAAATCATGTCAGCTAATGTTCTATTGGCCAAAGCAATTCTCATGGGCAAAACCCAACATAGATGAAATGGAGAAATATACTCCACCCATGCTAGTGCACTGAAAGGTCATCTAACTGAAAAAGGCAGTGAGGAATTAAAAACAACAATTGAATTTACATCTATTAATCATCTATCTTCATTTTTATCGTTATCATGTCTCTTATTCTTCGTAACAAAGTATAGCTAATAATTTAATCTAAAAATGAGATAATATGATTCATAAGTTAACACTTGTATATTGATCTTTTTTGTAAATAGGAAATACATTCTACTTTTCCTATTTACATAATATAAATGGAAAATTTATATTTCAGAAAGTGAAGCTTTTAATTGAAATCTTTGGACAACTGCCCAAAGAATTTTTTCTTTCCTTTTTTTTTTTTTTTTTTTTTTTTTTTTTTTTTTTTTTTTTTTTTTTTGAGATGGAGTCTTGCTCTGTAGCCCAGGCTGGAGTGCAGTGGCATGATCTTGACTCACTACAACCTCTGCCTCCCGGGTCCCAGTTCAAGCAATTCTCCTACCTCAGCCTCCCTAGTAGCTGGGATTACAGGCACGAGTCACTATGCCCAGCTAATTTTTTAGCAGAGAAGGGATTTCACCATGTTGGCCAGTCTAGTCTTGAACTCCTAACCTCGTGATCCACCTGCCTCAGCCTCCCAAAGTGTTGGGATTACAGGTTTGAGCCACCACGCTCGGCCAAGTTATTTCTTTACCCATTGCTTCTATGAATGAGAAAGTTGACCCTCTGAATCTTTTTGCATATGGATCTTTACACATTGCTTTCCAAAATAAGTACATTTAATGATCTTATGTCCTATACTGTTACAGTAAGTAATCATCTTTCATTTTTCCACTTGTCTTTTTATTTATTTAATAGGATTTTTTATACAGGGAGTGCATTATCTCTTTGTTTATGATGTAAATAATTTTGTATTAGTTTGTCATACGTGTTTGCTTAGGTGTGCTTTGACCTATATGTTATTTGATTTATATTTAGTTTAATTCATCAGTCATAATTTATCAATTATGGATTCTGAATTTTATTAATAGAAGAGATAATTTTTTGAAAGAGATAATGTCTTTGAAAACTTGACTATATAGTATATCTAAAGAAATTGTTATAAAATCTTGAATGCATTATTATTATCAGTCTCTAAGGAAAGATAGCCATTCTTGCCATAAAATTAAAGTGAAATGAAATAAACAAATACATAAAGGAATATGCCCTTTTGAGTCTGTGACTTATAGAAGAAGCAAAGAAGAAAAAAATAATAAAAAGAGGAACATAGAATCATAAAATGATTAGTTATTTTTATATCTGAGGCATCAGTCTTCTACAAAACTTTAAGGCCAGAAGTATGTTTCTCATTTAATTTGTAATTATAGGCAATTTAAAAAAGCGAGCAGGATAAACTTCAATTGTCAGTTATAAAACAGACTAGATTTTTATGAATAAAGGTGGGATGCATAGTCACCTACTTTCATGGAACATATAGAAAATCTGTTAATGAACATGATTTACTAAAGTAAAGCAATGTTGAAGCCTGAAATTCTTACAGTAATCACAACTTTGCCTCATACTGTATTCAGCTTCAATTGGAAGCCCAGGTGCTAAGCATTCTTCACAGTATAAAGCATTTGACAATTTGAAGATAACCAGGCCTTTGGTAGAAGTAAAAATTGTGGTTTCTAGCCAAGACAATAAGAATACTGTCCATGTGAGTGACAACCCAAGACACTAGGGCTACGTAGTCAAAATGAACAGTCACCCCTGGAGTCTTCCATAGTGACAGACACATGTGGGTGTGCTAATGTGTTTAAATAAGAACAAAAAATATCACTTTTCTTTAGAAGCTTGATTAAATAACGACACTTGTGCAAGCATATTTTTGTTCCCAACAGTAGCTTGCTTTTCCATATTCAATGTACATTCTTTCTTTTCATTAGGAAGCCATAAATAGATCAGTTTATATAAAGAATAACTCAAAACTATTTCACTTCAAACATCTTACAAAAATATTTACTCTAATTGTCTCCCTAAGCTTGTTGCAGTGATGAAGGTGTTTGAAGATCCAATATTAACAGAGAAGAGAGTCTGTGCCAGTTACTCCATTAAGATATTCAAGGTACTATATTATAAAAATAATTGGATAGTGGAGAGCTGACAGAATTTGGAAAAATCATCTGAGTAACCAAACATTCATGATTTTACAGTGGACAAAGTAAAGATTGTTAACGTCAAGAAATGCAAGACACATCTGAGCAAGATGAGCCATATTATTATTGAATTTCATTCCCTAATTCATATTATTAAACTCTTCAGATCACTTTAATCTTATAAATCATTAAATCATTTCCAGTCAGTCCCTTTCCTAAATAAACATTTCTAAACACATTTATTGTTCCCTAGCTATCATTTGCAAGCATGTGGAAAAATGTGATGTCAGTTTTTCTTGGATTCAATATGTCTATATTGTTGATATTTAGGGAAAAAGATGAAAAGAAAATGAAAAGGAAAAATATCTTTGTGATAAATTCTTAGACATTTTAGTAATTTTTCATGAAATAAAAATATCACACATTCTAGCCACCACACATTTAAGAGCTACATAAGAAATACTGTGGAAGGTTTGCAAATCAGATTAGTAGATCTTTATCATAACATATTTGAACAGCACATTGATTCAGAAATAACTCTTATAAAATCATCTTACATCATTCAGTTTGTGGGCCTGAAAGATGTTAGACAAGTAGGATGGAAAATTTCTCTGGAACTTCCATTATCTGGTGCCACACTGTATAGCAGAAGCACTGTGTACTCCCTCACTATAGGTCAACTGAGAGACACAGTTAAAAGAGAACCACTCATGGACCTTGACAGCAACTGATGCTACTGAATGTCTCCAGAAATTTCAGTGGGCTGCAATCAGCAGTCACTTGACTAAATCCACCCACTGACACCTCTGCTGCTGTCACTCCAACCTTAGGTGTGGTACACATCAGTGAGGCTGCCAAATTCCAATATAAATAAGAAGTTCATATTCTGTTCACATTTCTATTCTCAAACTTGAATAAATGTCTTGGTTTGAGAGCTTCAAGTCCCCTCTATGTTCAAAACTGATTGTTTTCCTTCATGTCTTCAAATTCTGCCCTGTCTCTCGAACTCAACAAGAGTTTAATAATCTGAGAAGTTGAGAGTTAAGTTTAGAAGACAAGACATTTTTTTCTAGGTTTACATAGTTTTTCCAATATTTTGATTTGTACCTATGGACTGCAGTTTTAAAGTCAGAAATCAGTAATTTGCCCCCCTCTCACCTTGTGGCTCTAAAATAGCATTTTATCAACAACTTATTTAGTTCCAAATTTTTCTCTAGAGAAAAGGTGGTGTCATTTTTTTTTGGATCAAATGAGGATGGCTATTAGAGACCAAATAAAATAAAATAAATGTAGAGATTACTTCATGTTAATAAAACAAACTTTTATTTCAGCTTTGGTATAAGACATATTTAGGGGCACCTGCTCACCAAACCCATGGACCCTGATATGGATTTTTCCTCTATTTATTCTTATATTGGGTACTTAACTATTCTATTCTCCCTGACTCTGTAGGTCTATCAATATACTGATAGTTGGATGACTAAATGTTTGTGCTAGCTGTTACCAAACTACAAAATTAGTAAGATAGAGACTCTGTGAATGACAATTTATATTTTAATAGAGGAGAATAATTTTTCTATATAACTGTAAGAAAATTCTCCCAAATCATAGTTTCTGAAATAATTTATTCGGGTTAGAACTGCAGAACAACTTTATAGAGAAGGTGACATTTGAATTGACGTTGGAAGTTCAATAGAGTTTGATAGATGATGGTGGGTAGTGAACGAGAGAAAATATTCAAAAAAAAGAAAGAAAAGAGCATAACCAGGTGCAGCAATGAGAGCCTACCATTTGCATGAAATTTGAAATTATAACAGCACATTTCTGTAATGTTTTTCTTGTTATATATGCCACAATTTCGCTTTATGGATGAAAAACTTTAAAAATCATTTTTCATTTTACTAAAGTAATGCTCTAGTGAGAGAATTAAGATAGATTTAGTTTAAAACAAATTTACATATATATTGAACAGCAATGTTGCATTCTTTGTTTTATAAAAGGATATTTGGAAAGTTTTTATGCTCAAAATTTAGCAAGTAGCAAGAATTAGACTTTTTGTTAATATGTTTGTTCTTAACTATTATAGGTCTTTCAAAATTTTATTTAACATTCATATTTCTACTTTTCTATCAATAAAATTGGTATGGTCTGAGTGTCTGTGTCCTTTCAAAATTCATATGTTGAGGCCAGGCCTGGTGGCTCACACCTGTAATCCTAGCAGTTTGGAGGACTGAGGTGGGTGAATCACTTGAGGTCAGGAGTTTAGAACCAGCCTGGTCAACAGGGTAAAAGCTTATCTCTACTAAAAATACAAAAAAAATTAGCTGGGCGTAGTGGTGGCCACCTGCAATCCCAGCTACTTGGGAGGCTGAGGCAGTAGAATCACTCGACTCTGGGAGGTAGATGCTGGAGTGAGCCAAGATCATGCCACCGCACTCCAGTCTGGTTGACAGAGCAAGACTTTGTCTCAAAAAAAATTTGTATGTTGAAATCCTAATCCTCAAAGTAACGACATTAGATGGTAGGGCTTTTGAGAGGACAGAACCCTTATGATTTACTGTGCTTTTAAAAGAGACCCCAGAAAGCTAGCTAGCTCCTTCTACCATGAGAAAGACACAGAAACTAATGTCTGTGAATGAGAAAGTTGACCCTCTGAATCTTTTTGCATATGGATCTTGAATTTCCAAGCCTCCAGAACTACGAAAAATAAATTGCTGTTTTTTTACACCACTCAATTTATAGCATTTTGTGATAGAAGCCCTAATGGACTAAGATAAAATTGATTTTCTTTTATATTATTAGAAGAAACAACTTGACAAATATCACAGAGTAACAACGTGTTAGTTTGTAAAATACACAATTTGTATACTATATACTAAAAATATAGTAATAATCAAAATCAGATTTTGAAATCACGATGATAGCAGGTACCTAATTATATATCAAGAGAAGAATCCATTTGTTGTGTTTGATACCATGTTAATTAGGTATATGAGTTCATGGGAGGTAGGTGACAATCTTAATGAAAGCTAGGTAAGGCCAAGTATACAGTGCTGAGGTTATTCTTATTGTTGTTGATGAATGGTGAGGAATGTATACAGGACTCAAGAAAATGACTAATAGATTGATGATTCAATTTATAATGAAATATTCAAGGAAATATGGAAAGACTTGTTAAACAACATACCTACATATAAGAATATTAAGGACATAATATTGGTGAAGAGAGGAAATTATTTGGCTAGCCTGAAAGCCAATTGTTAGAAATGATAAACTAAATATGGTCAGATAAAGGATTTTTGTTTTAATTTGTATATAATCTTGTTAGACTGACATTAATATTTTATACTTGCTATGTCCATTTTCAAGCAATAGAATTGAATACGACAAATACTTGGTCATTCTAAATTCTTAGTTCCTTGTCAAGGATATTTTGGGAATAATTACACTAATATTTCTGGACAATGGATGTTTCTGGAGCTACAGAAAGATGTCATAATCTATTAGAAAGAAGAAACACGGTGGTTTAAAATTTGGGACATATACATAGGTTATTTTTCTCAGTTTCTCAAATATGTAATTACTTGTCTCAGTAGATTAGTTTTTCTTATGAGCATAACCTTATTAGAATAGAAACATTGATTAGTACAGTTTAATTTCCTATACTTAATTTTATCTTCAAGTGGGAGTTTTCCTAAGAGCATGCTAATGTGTAAATTTAAATTTCAGAATCATTGTCATTTCATCATGTTGACCTGGTTTGTGAAATTGTCTGTACTTTGGACACATACTTGCTGTTCTCTATGTTGCAATTAGTGTAGTTACCATGAAATATTCACAGATAACTGTCTCCAAAACACTACAATATTGATATGGTTTGGCTTTGTCCCCACCCAAATCTCATCTTGAATTGTAGCTCCCATAATTCCCACCTGCTGTGGGAGGGACTTGGTGGGAGATAACTGAATCATGGGGGCAGGTTTCCCTGTACTGCTCTTGTGGTAGTGAATAAGTCTCATGAGATGTGATGGTTTTATAAGATGTTTCCCCTTTTGTTTGGCTCTCATTTTTTCTTGTCTGCCACCAAGTAAGGAGTGCCTTTCACCTTCCACCATGTTTCTGAGTCCTCCCCAGCCTCATGGAACTGTGAGTCCATTAAGCCTCTTTTTCTTTATAAATTACCCAGTCTCGGGTATGTTGTTATCAGTGGTGTGTAAATGAATTAATATACATATCATGCCCATAAAAACATTTTTTTATGAAAAATGGAGTGCTATATGAGAGGGTGAAAATGCAATTACTTCCTGGGCATCTTTCAATCCTTTATTTATAAGAAAATTCTCTGGTGGCTCATTATCTTAGACTTGATGAGCCATTTCATCATTTATCTGTTATAGTATAGAATCATATGCCTGATATAATGTCAAAGCTCCAGAATAAGAGTAGATTGATTTAGGTAGTAGAAAAGGAGCTAACTGGAAAATGAATGAATGGGGACATAACAATAGAAAAAATTGAGTAAAAAGAAGGGAAAATATATTTGTTTTTATATTGTTATTTTTCTTGTTTCATTATTTGTACTGTAGCTTGGGCTTTTAGATTAGAATTTTAGTAACATGACACTTTTATACCTTTAAAGGAGCTTCTAATCTACCTTCCTAAGTTTAGGCACTATGTAAGAATACAGTATGAATGTTATCAAATCTCTCAAACTTCTTAGTTTTAAAATGGGAAGGGTAATAATCTTAATCTGGGATTCCTGATCCTTTTGAGGGTAAATTATTTAAAGCAGGTTGTAAGTCGCCATGTATGAAGTGGCTTAGTATGAAGTAGTGTAGGAAGGAGATTATAATGCATAGGAAAAGACGTAGGGCTTCCATGATACCTGAGAATGATGAGATGCAGGTGCAATGCAATTGAAAAGCTGCACTGAGTAGAAATTTGGGTAACAGTACCTTCAAAGCCTTTTCCAACTCTAAGATTTTATAAAAACAGTCATTCTAATTTGAACTCTTTGTATTGGAATTGACTGCAAACTAATAAAAGTGAATGGAAATATTTACTAGGAAACTGAATTAGCATGTTGTATTAAAAAAAACCTATGATAAACACATTGTTTCTTTTTCTCATTCAATTTCAGATCATAGGGAAATGATATTGAAAGTGACTACATCTGAGGACTCATTTACTCACATGATAATGGAGACTGAGTAGTTCCATGACAGGCCATCTGCAAGCTGGAGATTCTGGGATGTCAGTAGTGTGGCTCAGCCCAAGACCAAAGGAGTCAGAAACAGGGAATTGGATAGTATAACTCTTAGTCTGAGGTTGAATGCTAGCTGGTGTAAGTCCTGGGATCCAAAGGTTGGGGGTCCCGGAATTCTGATGTTTAAGGACAGGAGAAGAAGAGTGTATACCAGCTCCAGAAGATAGATATACTATTCCCCTTTCCTCTGTTTTGCTCTCCCTGGGTCCCAGGCCAGTTGGATGGTGCCATAAACATTGATGGCGGATCTTCCCCATCTTTTCGCTCACACTAGCATGCTAATCTTTTCTGGAAGTACCCTCAAGGATGCACTGAAAAATAGTGATTTATTAGGTTTCTAGGAATTCCTTAATCCAGTTAAACAGACATCTAACATTAAGCATCATAGCAGGGAAATTTTAAATGTGTGTTTAGAATATACTAGACTCTACAATTGGTTTCATTTCAGAAAATACTATAAAAACTTCCAAAACATTTGTAAATGCCAACACTCTATTGGTATAAAAATGTGTAGAAAAACATTTTGTACATTTCAAGTTTCACATATAGTCATTTAACCTGACTTTTACTTTTATTTACACTTAGGTTCTTTGTAGACCTTTTTCAGTTTGGCAAACATACAGGTTGGCAGTCTTGCCCATCTTGCCTTTATTCTTAAGTTGTAAAGGTAGCTTTTGCAGCTAGGTAAGATAATTAACATGCAGGCTAATATTCTCAACTCAAATTACAAAAACATTGTAATTCATGCTGAAATTGAAGTAGAATAGATGAAATAATAGTTGAATAGTATTCAACAAAATCAGGGATTTTGATGCTTTCCAATTTCGGAGATACTTGGCTGATATGGCAAATATTCTTTTGGACTGGCTGATTTGGAATTAGCAGGTATGATCTTTTGGAATGATATATATTACTTTTTGTTGTAATAAATTATAAAGTAATCTTTTTTGGAAAGAATCAAAAACAAAGATAATCTTATATGCTATTGCACAATAGCAACCACCCTAAAAATATTTAGTACCATTAAGAGATATGAGTTCCACAGACACTGTGTATAGAAACTTAGTTGCCCTAAAACTGGATGTGGGCAAAATACTGGAGATAATTTAGTCTAATTATCTCATATTATAGGTAAAATTGACACCTGTAGATGCTAGTGATAGAGCCAGAATTAGAACACATAATATGTACTGTTCTGCTATAACATGTAGGACTAACATGTTTTAAGGCTTCCTTAAGCTTCTGAATGGATTGTATGTTAGGATTAGAGTTGTCACTTATGAGTGTGCTTAAAAGATGAATTTAGCTTTGATTTAAAATAGTATAACTTGATACAATGTAAGTTACTCAAGTCTAAAGACTTCATCTCTTTACCATCTCATCTCTAGCTTTTAAGCAGTGCTCATGTACTCACTATATGTATGTGACCCAGAGATAATAGCAGGGTTTATTAATGTTTATTTGATATAACAACATTAAAATCATGAAATGCATCTTGAAAAACGCTTTTCTTGGTCACAAATGTTTGGAAAAAACTCCTTATGCTATTTCATCCCCCTCTTTCACATCAGGGAACTCTTACATCGCTTTTGAATAACTCACACCAAGAAAAACGTAATTTTCAAAAAATTGTATACACTAAGGTTTTAGATAGGCATTAAAATGTCCATTCTAATGGATTTTATATATTTTCTATATTACTCAATTTTTAGTATAGGTTGTTCAAGAGGTACTTTTCATTCTCATTATCTGGTACTGTACAACAAACGTCCTCAAAGTCTTATTGGTTTAAAACAAAAATGTATTATTATTATTCACAATTCTGGGGTGACAGGCTCAGCTGAGTGATTCCCACATGGGCTCCCTCATACAATTAGGTTGCAGTTAGACGGAGACTGAGGTTGTGACCTCTGAGGACTTTTGCACTCATGGGGTATGGCACCTGGACTGGGATGGCAGGAATTCCCGGGATCCAGTTTGTCATCTCTGTCTCTGGGAAGTATCACCGTATTTTATACTGGCTCTGTGCCTTTTAGTCAAACAGGCAATGCTTCTTCCAATAAAATTCTTGTGATATTTCTACTAGTCATACTGGGGCCTATTACTTAAACCAAAAGCCACAACCACAGGTCTCTTTTAGACATGCCATTTTCTATTTTGGACCCTATGTAAGGCTATTGTGGTACAACTCTCTTAAAGTCCTAAGGGTCTTTAACAAAATATTCAATATATATGTCCTTAAGACTCTTACAAGATCTTTTGAATAGCAGAATTTTTTATGGGGCAGTACCTTTAATCCTAACAAAGAACCTAACTTTGGATTTTATCTTCATCCATTTCTTAGTTTGAGAATATTTTGGTGGTGATAAGAAATATCTTTATTTTTGAGTCCAGAAAGTCCTGGTTTCTATACATGTCCTCTAAATTACCTTTAAAAACTGAAAAAATTCAATTTTCTTTTTAAAGAAATTATTGACAAGTAAAAACTGCATACCTTTATGTATAAAACACGAAGATTTGTTATATGTATATACTGTGGAATGGCTAAATCAAGCTATTGAATGTACACCTTATCTTACATATTTTTTGTGGCGAGAATAATCAAAATATATTCTCAGCAATTTTCAAATATACAATATAGTGTTATTAACTGTGGTCACCATGATATACAATAGATTTCTTGAATTTATTTTTCTTGTGTAACTGAAATGTTGTGTCCTTTGATTAACATCTCTTCAATCCCCCCATTCACAGCCTCTGTATATTAAAAAAAGTCAAATTCAAGGAAACAGAGGGTGAAAATGTTTTTTATAAAACAAATTTCTCTTCTATATTATACACATCCAAAAAAAGCAGAGCATAATTTTTAATATTTCGTGATAAAATCTCCTTAATTAGTCACAAGATCATTATAATCCCTTTCACCATGGATAACAGTTTCTAAAAGTTCTATCAATGTATGGCATAATTTGTGCCTTTTCTCTAGCTTTTGATAACTTTTTCTTCAGTGTTCTTTAAGCCTTGCCAACAGCCTCTTTGAGTCTCTTTCAGCTAATAACACTATTTCTTCAGTGTCTTCCAGCTTTTTCTCAAGTCTGATCTGAAAGCTAATTTCACAAATTTTATATCTTTAAAAAAAAATTTTTTTTGAGGTGGCGTCTCACTCTGTTGCCTAGGCTGGAGTGCAAAGGCGTGATCTCAGCTCATCGCAACCTCTGCTTCTTGGGTTCATGTGATTCTCCTGCCTCAGCCTCCCGAGTAGCTGGGATTACAAGCATATGCCACCACACCTGGCTAATTTTTTTTGTATTTTTAATAGAGACAGAGTTTCTCCTTGTTGGTCAGGCTGGTCTTGAACTCCCTACCTCAGGTGATCTGCCTGCCCTGGCCTCCCAAAGTGCTGGGATTACAGGTGTGAGCCACTGCACCCGGCCATTTGATATTTTTTTTTTTCATGTAACTACTCCACATCTAGAAACTAAACTGTTTCAGTTATTTATTGCTGCATAATGAACTACCACAACATTTAGTCACATAAAATTAAAACTATTTAATTTTGGTTATAATTCTGTGAGGTAGGAATCAAGCCATCCCAGTTGGGATGGCTTTCTTTCTGGGGCCTTAGCAAGAGTAGTAAAGGTCAATATCTGGAGATGGCTGGGACATCTTGTATAGGACTCTGTTTGCAGCTTTAGTTTTTTCTCCTTCTGAAATGTGCTGAAGCTGAAATATCCAAGATATTTCTTTTACTCACATGTGTTGTACCTGGACTGAAGTAGCTCTTTTCCACATGGCATATTTTCCTGAATAGCCTGGTGGTTTTATTATTGTTAGACTTTTTACATGTCTATTACAACAAATGAGTATTCCAAGATAGAAGTTTCAGAGCTTAAAAGCTAGCCTAAAACTCATGCAGTATTATTTGTGCCACAATTTTTTAGCTACATGGGGTTAGAGAAGATTTAATGTTGGAGGGGAGTGTGAATATCAGGAGGCATGGTCCAAATAGGAGCATTTTGAGGGGTAATTACCAAAATGGCTATTGTGCAAGTGAAGTAAGTGGCTGGGGGCCAAGGGAATCACAGAGCTTTTTAAAAGCATTTTTGATAAACTGGAATTTCAAATTATAGTAAAATTTGTAATCTTATTTCCACTATGGTGTAATTTGCATGCATTCTTCTTAAGATTTCAACATATCAACATGCCAAAAATTTTAAATTCTCTTGGAATTTTTTTTGAAGCTTTCATAAAGCTCTATGGAAAACTTATATTGATTCCGTAAATATCACCCTAAAGTGATATTAGTTTTTTTCCCTCAAGGATGTCTTAAAATTTTATCTAATTTTTATTATAAAAATTAATAATTTATATGAATAATTTACATTTAATTCTGGGATTTAATTATAAGTTTCTCATTTCATCAAATTTGTATACTATGCTATTCTGTAGATGGCATGCATAATTAAAATGGAATCAATTTGAAATAATACATCTGAAAATTGTAGCCTGCTTAAAATTTTTCATTGTTAAGCTTAAACAAAATAAGCTTTCTTTTTTTTAATTATGAAAAACTGACAGTTTACTAAAACACATTTTGGGAATTCTAAAGAGATCAATGTTGCTTGTATATTAAGACCTACACTTTAGAAAGAGTAGAATCACAAGGGAAAACTTGTGGGGTATATTGATACTTGTTAGTGAAAGAAAAGAATCAAAATGCTTCTTGACAATTGTCATTGTCAGCTGGGAGGTTCTGTGCATGGTGTAGAATATATACCGTGTCTAATGATCCTGTGGATAAGAAATGTGGAATGGTGGGCAAAATGGTATTTCAATACACAAACCTTATGTCACTCATCAAATCTGAACAGGAATATTGTGTCTAGAAACATAGAACAGACCACCCGTACATAGGATAAATGGATAAAAAAGATAAGGTAATGAATCAAGAAAGACAAAAGGAGGAAAAATACATAATATAGATGACAATTAAGTCAGAGATAAGAGAGTGAAGGGTGACAGTGATTCTCTAGTTGTGTGGTTTCTCATATTTTTAAGTGAGTAAACTAGGATAGATTATTTTATTGCCTGACCCTAGATTATTTTATTTTCCTTTTTCTCTTCTGTGTATATCAGTTCAGATTATTTCCATATTGGAATAAATGACACTGATATAAATACAGGTGCGAAACAGGGTGCTATGCTAGTTTTTCTATTAATTCAAAACAGAAACAATCCACCTCCATTCATCTTTTCCTTCTCTTCTTTAAGTTCTTTAATATCTTTTTCCAGCATCCGCCACATTCGAGCAGCTACAGCTGCAAAACACACACCTACTAGAGCACACCCATAAAGAGGAGACAGAAACTATCGGGGTTTTCTTTCAGCAGATGAACTTACCTGTCTGTTCTTTGTAATATCTGTGGACGATTATCATGAAATATAATTATGAATCCTGATACTTTCATGGAGAGAAAGTGTGTGTGTGTGTGTTTGTGATTTTTACTTTTCATTCTTGGCAACCAGTAGAGCATGTTTTGGGGAAACATGAGGAAACACTCATAGGCACCATAAATGTTTGCATGGGGAGATTTCTGTTTAAACAGAGATTTCATTTAACAAAAATAATTCTTGCAAACTATTCTACAAATTTTATTTTCATTAGAATTTAAGTTTAAAATTGAGTCCCTACAATCTGGTTATTCTTAGAGTAGAAAGCATGATTAAAGATAATTTCCTTTTGATCCTGAATGTTTGGCAGATACTGAATGATTCAGACCACACAAGATTAACTGAAGTTGTTTGAAGTCAACTTTTAGAAGGCAAATGATTAAACTATTCATTCCCCTAAAAATATGATTTTTTGGAACGATTTCCTGAAAATGCTGTGCACACCTCTACAGTATTCTCCTAATAAGATCACACCTGGAAATCTGAGTGTTTTGCTTGAGGCATTTTGCTAGGGAGGTATTTGAAAGGTATCAGAGAGATAAATGAAACCACCTGGTGACTGTACTTCCAGTGGCAATTGCTGGCCTGTCCTGGGATGAAGGTATGCTTGCTTTACTGCAGCTGTCAGGCTGCTATTTTGTTCTTTACAGCTCCTCTCAAAACAATATCCATCAAAAGGTGTCGCTTAAATTTATAGGTGGCAGCAGATCTACTTTTATGAAGCGCTGCTATTAAATATATGTGAATAATATTATTATGCCTATTTAAATATTTATGAGGGCGAACCGCATGACCTAAGCTCTGGGAATGGATAAAACTGTTCACAAAATCAGGAAGCCAGGAAAGCAAGATAAAGCACCTCAAATGTGTGTAAAATAATCATTTCCTCACCTCAAAATATTAACTTTTGAAACAGAACAAAAGTGGGAGGAGAATAAATAGGACAACAAAATGTAAAAGACTTTAACAGTTCTGCTGGAATTCTTGTCCTTATGCAGATCAAAATCAAATTCTCCTATAAAATGTGAAACAATTTGACTTTTACAGTTGCTCCTCTTCAGGTTTTGAAACTTATAAAAACATATACAATTACATCTTGTGAAATAGGAGAATTAGAAATCACACGTTAAAGATACCTATATATTTCTTCAAGTGGATGACCAGTGGGCATAACACTATGTTTAAATGAAGGTTTTTTTTTTTTTTTT
>NW_016107341.1:2312191-2323855 GCF_001604975.1 Cebus imitator
AAAAAAAATAACAGATATTGATGACCTTGTGGAGAAAAGGGAACCCTTATATACTGTTGATGAAAGTGTAAATTTGTTCAACCATTGTGGAAAGCAGTGTGGTGATTCCTTAAAGAGCTGAAAAGAAAAGACTACCATTTTACCTAGGAATCCCATTAGTGGGTATATACATGGAGGAATATTAATCATTCTACCATAAAGATACATGCACATGAATGTTCATTGCCTCACTATTCACAATAGTAAAGACATGGAATTAACCTAATGGCTTGTCAATGACAGATTGGATAAAGAAAATGTGGTACATATACAACTGGGAATATTATGCAGCTATAAGAATCAATGGATTATGTCTTTTATGGGAACATGGAAGGACCTGGAGTTTGCTACAATCATTAGCAAACTACCAAATGAAGAGAAAACCAAATACTGCTTGTTCTCATTTATAAGTGGGAGCTAAGAGGTGAAAACTCATGATCACAAAGAAGGGAACAACAGACAATGGGGTCTACTTGAGGGTGGAGGGTGAGAGGAGGGGAAGCATCAGAAAAAATAACTATTGGGTACTAGTCTTAATACCTGAGTGATCAAATAATCTATACAATAAGCCCCGTGACATGAGTTTACATGCATTACAAACCTTCACATGTACCCCTAAACCTAAAATAAAAATTTAAAAAGAGAAGTGTTTTTAAAATTTTAGAACCATATATTTTTCAAAAAGAATAAAATCAGCCTTTTATTTTTATAAAATGTATGCATTTTGAATATGGAAAGATATAAATAATAAACAAAAATAAACAAGTAAAATCTGTATTGATCATACAGATATTTTTAGTCTGAAAACCTTATTGATATCCTTAAAAACTTATCTATATTTAAATTTTCTACATATGTGTATACATAATTATATGCATGAGATCAGACTTTTCAGTTGTTTTGCAATTTGCTTATTTTCATTATGACTATTTTTACATATTAATATATTCGATTTATGTATTCAGACTTTTTCACTTTTACGCAAGCTATCCTTTATAGCTGGATTAGCTAAGCCAGATTCAATCCAGTTTCAAGTGTACTTACTTATTATGTCCCTTAAGTCTCTCTCTCTTTTTAAAATATATACGTGTGTGTGTGTGTGTGTGTGTGTGAGATAATGTGCATGTGTATGTGCATATGTGTGTGTATGTGTGGTATATGTGTGTGTGTGTGTGCATAAATTTGTGCAATCAACTTCTCAAGAGGTCAGTTAACATTTTTTCCCCTAGGCAATATATTTTTTGTTTAGTTCAGTTTTTGTTTCAGACTTGATAAACAGACTAGGCTGGTTCTCCTGCAGATTGATGTATTTTCTCAATTTGTCTGGTTGTTTCCTTGAGATACTGAATGGCTTACTTTTCTATCACTGTATTTTCTGCAAATGTGAATGTGCATCTGAAAGCTTGTTGGATTCAAGTTTTTGTTTGTTTCCAGAATGTCTTCAAGGTGATATTGTGAACTTCATATTGTATCAGCCAAGGAGGCTCATAACATGCTTGAACCACCATTACTGATGCTAAGCTTGACCCCTAAATTTTTGGTGATGACCATGCAATGCTGCATTGCACTGCTTGGTGCTCCCCTCTATAACTTGAAAACAATTTGTACAATGATACTTGGCACTAAATATATGTACAGTTTCCCATCTGCTATCTGTCTAATGATTTTATACAATATTGTGGTTTGTTCTTTGACCTTGCTGACATCACTTTCCATTATGAATGTCTTGGGATTTAATACAGTCAAATTTATCTTTTTACGGGATCTGAATTTTAAGATTTAAAAGGTTTCTCCTACAACAAAATTAATAAATACTTAGTAGTTTTGTTTGTTATTTTAATTGAGACAGGGTCTCATACTGGTACCCAGGCTAGAGTGCGGTGGTGAGATCACAGCTCGCTGCAGCCTCAACCTTCTGGGCTCAAGCAATCCTTCTGCCTCAGCCTCCCAAGTAGCTGGGACTGCAGGCATGTACCACCACACTTGACTTTTTTATTATTTGTAGAGATAGGGTCTCACTACGTTGCCCAGGCTGGTCTCAAACTCCTAAGCTCAAATGATTCTCCTGCCTCAGCCTCCTAAAGTACTGGGATTACAGGCATGAGTCACTGAACCCAACCAGCTTTATAGTTTCTTTGTTTAGTATTCATAATTGATTTGCAGTGTATGTGGGTGTATGGTGTGAGGCGTTAGTTAAGCTAATCTTTATTTCTTTTACAAATTATACCTATCTGACTTCACATTTAAGAGTCCATCTTTAGCTTACTGATTTGAAAGTCTGTCTTTAACATGTACTAGTTTCCCAATTGTGGCCAGTAACATTCTTGTTTCATTTTTTTTCTCTTTTTATGTGCCACCACTTTTAAGTTTTGATGCTTTATAGTATATTATCCTATCTAGTAAGGTTCGTCTTATTTTTTTACAATTTTTTTCCTGCTGTTCTTACTTATATATTTTTTTCCATAGGGACATCAAAATCTACTTGTTTCCCTCCATCAAAATACTTATTGGTATTTTGTAGGAGTCTACTGTGAATTCATAAGTTGTTATAAATAATTGACTTCTGTATGATTTTAATTATTCCTATCCAAAAGATGGTCTTTACTTTCAAATGCACTCTTACGCTCTTCAGAAGTGTGTTCTAGTTTCCTTTATGTAAAAATCATTCCTTTCAAAGGAACTCATGTCCGTTTCATGTTTTATTACTCCCAAACCTATAATTTGGAAAACCAGTACATATATGTGGTATGACATGTAATATTTCCTCCTCCTTTTGATAGGTTAGCATACCATTGTGAAATATCTTAATTTGTTTATTTCCTGCTATCTCCTTTCTTTTTCATGTGTGTTTTGCCCTAACATATCATTGCCATTTGCTTTAAATTTATTGTATGATTGAAGGGAGACCTTCTGTCATTTCCTACGCTGATTCTGCTCTGTGTTTCTTCTTTTTTGAGAAACATCTTTGTTTTAAAATTAGGCTGAGCCATGTTTTAAGTTGCATAATCTCCACATTGGTGTCCTTAAGACACGGATTATACAGATTAATGAGAATTTAATATCTTGAAAAGATAAGAGTCTATTTTTTTTCCAAAATAAAAAGTTTCACACATTTTAAGCCTGTATATAATACTTTCAAAATTAATATGCAACAGAAATTAAACTATGCTCACCTATGTAGTCTGTTGCTATTGGAGAGTTTGGTCCTCTTGCTAACAATTGAAAAATGTGTTATAATGAAACAATAAGCATATAATAATTTGTATTACAATGCATTATATGGCTTTCAGGAAGACAAATTGTACAAATACTGAAATTTACCTTAATATGTTCAAATATTAATATTTTTTAGTTTATCTGATATGAAAAATATTGCTCTAAAACACACTTTCTGATTTAAATGTGTTTCATATTAGTGTTAGATATCATGTAAAAATTTATGCACAAGAAACTAACAATATTATAGTCTTTGATGGAAAAATTTGTATTTAGCATTTCCAAAATAAATTATAAAGATTGTTTTGAAGCTTGGTTTTTAAAACTTTTTTCAATGTCTTATTTTATTTGTGCCATAATTTCTAATTGTTGATCGTTTACACTTTCTATCAAGTGTTTTACGTTATAAATATTGACAGAAATGCCTTTGAGGCTAACTTTTTGTCATTTATGCTATAATTATAGTTGTCAAAGTTGCTAATGTAGCTATACACTTGATAGTCTTACTATCAGTTGTAGATTTCAAGAGACAAAATTCTGCATTCCAAAGTAGAAATATTTGAGAAAGTCTAGCTTGCTTAGCTAGGAGATTTTGGACGTTCTCTTAATCTATTAGTGTATTGACCTATTAAATGTAATGTATTAATGAACGATATCACATATTGAATTATATTATGCAATTCATGATAGCATGTCTGTAAGGGAAGTCTCATATAGAGTAGTCACATGAAAACTATTCTGATTATTATAAATGATGTTAACTTCATTCAACAAAACTAAAATATCTCATCACTAGGGTATAAAGTCCAAAAACAAAACAAAATTAAAATGACTTACTATATTTTTCATATGCAGCTGCCTGTAGAAAATGAATGGAAATATATACTGATCTCAAAATGTTCTCTCTTATATTGCAGGAAAAGCAAATACAAACGAAATATCCAGAGCAACAGGTCATTTTTTCACATTGACCACTGATCCGAGATTTTTAAAGTTGTGGTTTGACAATAAACTTCCTTTGCCAAGTGAGATAAGAGTATTAAAACACAGTAATTAACTTGGTGAGCAATTTTTAATCCATAATAAGTGAAAAAAATAATTTATTCCTTTTTGATTTTCAGGAATTACTAAAGCTTTCCTTGGTCACATTACGTGTAATTATAACTATTTTATACATCAAAATTAGAATCATATATGATTTTACTGATCATTGGATTGGCTTTAAAATATTTGGATTAAAAAATACATCAATATTTAAATAAAGAAAAATTCTACTAACTTCACTTTATAAAAATAAGATCATTTGCATTGGAATAAACTGAATTATATCACACTGTAGGATTTTTCAGTGATCTTCGAAAAATGTGATCTGCATAAGTTTATTTAATTTTTTCCTTTTAGAGATCTCTGAGGTGACTTAATACTGGAGATAATTTTAAATAATTGGCAACGCAATCTTTATCATAAGTGTATGCCAACTTCCCACAGCTATGAATAATTATAAACACTCTTTATTAACAAACTTGAGACTTTATTAATATTAGAGATGGAAAAAGATATAACTGGATTCTAAATAGAAAATTGCTGTGGGAGGGAAGTATGTGGATTATAATTCCTCTAATTCTGAAGAAATCTATATTCTGAATGCTTAGTAAAATGTGGCTTCAATTTAATGTGAAAAACCCTATTATAACTATGTCTATTAAGCATAATAAACATATGGAAATAGCTTATGACTCAACTGAGTTTCAACATATAATGCATTTATTGTGTTCTTATAAAATGCCAATATCAAAACTGTATTTGATATTAACAAGTTTATAAATTTTTACAGTTACAAGAGAAAAATTCTATTATTTAGTATCATTCCTGAGGTGACACTCATTGTATTTAAAGCATACAGACATTATTTTTTAAGATTACAACTGATTCAGGGAAGCTGTATTTGAATTAATTTTGATATTCAAATAAGTTTTTTACCATCTACATTTCCACTGGTCTCAGTGATTTTCTTATGCTATTTCAGCTGATGCCAGTTTAGATTTGAAGAATAATAAATTGATTTTCTTTGTTTAACTTACTTCATAGGGCTTAGGTACTTTACTCACATCCTTTTAAAGGCTGCAGAGAAATCCTAGTAATTTCATGGATAATTATGCAATGAAAGTAAGTCTCTCTAAATTAGAATTAGTTAAATTTCCAAAATCTAGCTGAAGGGGTGCTTAAACAACATTACATTATTAAACTAAAATGCTGTCATTCAAGTTATAAGGCTATCGCTGCTCCATGAATTTGACTCTGTGGAATTATTTTTGCTTGAATTATAATTTTTTAATGCATTCACTGCTAATACTTTCAGGTACTGGAAAATTTGAGGTGACTAGGGGCTAGAGCAGACCCCCCAGCATACTGAAGCAGCCCTGTGTAAAAGTGGCCAGAATGTTTGTTACATGGGCCCCTGATCCCTTATCTACTTACTGGTCTGGGTCTCCAGCTACCCCCTCCTATGAGCCCTTCTTTGATCTGGGACTATCAAGCCAGTAGCAGCTCCGCAACTCCCTGGAACAGAGCTCCCAGTGGAAGGGGCAGATTGCCATCTTTGCTGTCTTGCAGCCCTTGCCCTTGCTGTCTCCAGGCTCTGCAGAGTCCATGGGACCTGGGGCACATCTATACCCCCACAAAGAGCACCCATCTCAAAGGAAAGTGGCTGTGTTGCAGTCTGCTTAGTCCCTAGTTCAGTTGAGTCAGAGTTCTTGTCCTACAACTAAGAAGAATAGGGCATGCAAACACCAGAGAGAGCGTAGAGTAGGATTTTTAAGCAAAAGGAAACCTCTCGGCAAAGAGAGGGGACCTGAAAGTAGGTTGCCAGAAATGGGGCTTAGGTCTGGGTCTTTTATGTAGCAAAGAGAAGGAAGACTTCTGTGGGGTCTGCCCATAATGGGAGGAGCAAATTTCCTTCCTAAGGGTGTTGCATCTGCATATGCCTGGGATTGGCCAGAGTGACTCCATCTTGGTTATTACACATGAATGCCTCAGAAAAACTCACGAGAGCACTAAAACCACAATGCTAATATCCTGTTAATGACATTACAATGAGTTGAGTCAAGTTAAAGACATTTAGGTTGATTTATTGTTCCTTTGCCTAGGCTGAGACATTCCCTTCTGAGAAACATCCTGGCATAAGAAGAAATTCTTAACCACATTTATTTCCACTAGCTACAGGGGCTGTGCTGGTGTGGTCCTGCAGGTATTTTTCTACTCCTGAAATCCTTCCTCCCTATCTATCTAACCAGCCTCAAACTTTCTCCTCTCTTAGCTGAATTGTTCTCCTGGCTCTCATTTCTTCTCAATGGGGAGAGCTGCCCAATTTAAGACTCTAGAACAATCCCCTTGCTCAAACTTGACCACTCCAATCAGAGGCAGCACAGCAGTGTTAAGCAACACCCACATGCAGAGATGAGAAAGAGCCAATGCAACAACTCCAGCAACTCAAGTTACCAGTGTTTATGTCCTCAAAATGCCCACAATACTTCTCTAACAAGGGTTCTTAATAAGTTAACTGAAATTATAGAAACAGAAGTCAGAATATGGATAAGAATGAAGATCACTGAGGTTCAGAAGAATGACAAAACCCAATCCATGAAAAAAAAAAAGTATCGCATTAAAATAATACAGGAGCTGACAGACGAAATAGCCAGTATAAAAAGAACCTAATGGATCTAATAAAGCTAATAAACACACTACAGGAATTTCACAATGCAATTGCAGTATTAACAGCAGAATAGACCAACCTGAGTAAAGAATCTCAGAACTTAAAAACTGGTTCTCTGAAATATGACAGACAAATAAAATAAAAAGCAATGAACAAAAACTCTAGGAAATGTGGAATTACGTAAAGAGACCAAATCTATGAACAGATGGCATCCCTGAAAAGGATGAGGAGAATGTAAAAAACTTGGAAAAATATTTCAGGATACCATCCCTGGAAACTTCCCCAACCTCACTAGAGAGGCCAACAATCAAATTCAAGCAATGCAGAGAGCCACTACAAGATTCTACATAATAAGATTATCTCCAAAACACTTAATCATCAGATTTTCCAAAGTTGAAATGAGAGAAAGAATGTTAAAGGCAGCTAGAGAGAAAAGGCAGGTCACTCACAAAGGCAACCCCATCAGGCTAACAATGGACCTCACAGCAGAAACCCTACAAGCCAGAAGAAATGGAAGGCCGATATTCAACATTCTTATAGAAAGAATCTTCTAGCAATAATTTTATATCCAGCCAAACTAAGCTTCCTCAGTGAAAGACAAATAAGATGATTTTCAGATAATCAAATGCTAAGGGAGTTCATTACCACCAGACGCACTTTACAAGGGATATTGAAAGGAAAACAAACTAAATATGGAAAGGAAAGATTGTTACCAGCCAGGACAACAACACATGTAAGTACACAGACCAGTGACACTATAAAGCAACCAAACAACTAAGCTGGTACAATAACTAGCTAACAACACAATGACAGGATCAGATTCACACATATCAATCCTACTTTGAATGTAAATGGGCTAAAATGCCCAATTTAAAGTTACAGAGTGACAAGCTGTTTATAAAAGCAAGACCCAATGGCAGGCTGTGTTCAAGAGAACCATCTTAAACACAGTGACACACATAAGCTCAAAATAAAGGGATGGATAAAAATCTACGAGCCAAAAGAAAATCAGAAAAAAAGGAGTTGCAATCTTCATTTCAGACACAACAGGCTTTAAACCAACAAAGATCAAAAAATACAAAGAAGGGCATTACATAATGGCACAGGGTTTAATTCAACAAGAAGACCTAACTATATTAAATATATATGCTTGCAATGCAGGACCACCCAGATTCATAAAGCAAGTTCTTAGAGGCCCATGAAGAGACTTACACTTCCACCCAATAACAGCGGGAGACTTCAACACTCCACTGACAGTAGTAAACAGATCACTGAGGCAGAAAAACAAAGATATTCAGGACCTGAACTCAACATTGGATCAAATGAATCTTATAGATCTCTATATAACTCTCCACCCAAAAAAACAACAGAAAATACATTCTTCTCATCTGCAAATGGCACAAACTCTAAAATTGACCACACAATCAAACATAAAATAATCCTCAGCAAATGCAAAAGAATCAAAATCATATCAAACACCTCTTGGACCACAGTGTAATAAAACTAGAAATTAAAACTAAAAAAAAAATTCACTCAACACCATGAAATTACATAGAAATTATACAACCTGCTTCAGAATGACTTTTGGGTAAACAATGAAATTAAGGTAGAAGTGAAGAAGTTCTTTGAAACTAATGAGAACAAATGTAAAACATACCAGAATCTCTGGGACACAGCTAAGGCAATGTTAAGAGGGAAATATATAGCACTAAACACCTACATCAAGAAATTATAAAGATGTCAATTTAATAAGCTAGCATCACAATTGAAAGAATTAGAGAATTAAGAGCAAAACAACCCCATAGCTAGAAGAAAACAAAAATTAACCAAAATCAAAGCTGAAGTAAAAGAGATCAAGACATAAAAAACCATTCAAAAGATCAGCATATTCAGGACTTGGTTTTTTGAAAAGAGTAATAAGATTAACAGGCCACTGGCTAGATTAATAAAAAAGAAAAAAGAGAAGATCCAAAGAAAAACAATCAGAACCAACAAAGGGATGTTACCACTGACCCCACAGAAATACAAATAACCACCAAAGAATACTATGAACACCTCTATGCACACAAACTCGAAAACTTCAAAGAGCTGAACAAATTCCTGGACATATATACCCTCCCAAGATTGAAATGGGAAGAAACTGATTCCGTGAACAGACCAATAACAAGCTCCAAAATTAAATCAGTAATAAGTAGCCTATTAACAAAAAAATCTCAGGACCAGATAGCTTCACATTTGAATTGTGGCAAATGTACAAAGAAGACCCATTACCATTCTTGCTGAAAATATTCCAAAAAATTGAGAAGGACAAACTTCTCTCCAACTCATTCTGTGAGACCAGCATCATTCTGATACCAAAGCCAGGCAGAGACACAACACAAAACTTCAGGTCAATGTCCTTGATGAATATTGATGCAAAAATCCTTGACATAATACTTGCAACCTGAATCTAGAAGCACATCAAGTAGGTTTGATTCCTGGGATGTAAGCTTGGTTCAGCATATGGAAATCAATAAATGTGATTCATCACATGAACAAAGCTAAAGACAAAAAATCAACATGATTATCTCAATAGATGCAGAAAAGACATTTGATACAATTTAACATCCTTTTATGTTAAAAACCCTAAACAAACCATGTATTGAAGAAATATACCTCAAAATAATAGGAGCCATATATAACAAACCCATAGCCAACATCATACTGAGTGAGCAAAAGCTGGAAGCATTCTCCTTAAAACACCAGCACAAGATACGGATGCCCTCTCTTATCACTCCCATTCAACATAGTATTGGAAGTACCAGACAGAGCAATCAGGCACGAGAAAGAAATAAAGGTACAACCAAATGAGAAGAGAGAAATGCAAACTATCCCTGTTTGCAGACAACATGACTTTATATGTAGAAAATCCCACAGTATCAGCCCAAAATCTCTTTCAGCAGATGAAATACTTTAAGTGTAAAATTGTTCAGTCATTGTGGAAAGCAGTGTGACAACTCCTCAAAGAGCTAAAAACAGAGCTACCATTCGACCCAGCAATCCCATTACTGGGTATATACCCAAAGGAATATAGATCCTTCTACCACAAAGACGCATGCATATGGTCATTACAGCATTATTCACAATAGTAAATGCATGGAGTCAAACTAAATACCTATCAATGGTAGACTGGATAAAGAAAATGTGGTACATATACAGTATGGAATACTATGCATCAACAAAAAAGAATGAGATCTTGTTCTTTTCAGAAACATGGATGGAGCTGGAGGCCATCCCTCTTAGAAAACTGATGCAGGAACGGAAAACCAAATACCACATATTCTTGCTTGTAAGTGGGAGCTAAATGATGAGACTACATGGACACAAAGATGAGAACAACACACACTGGGACCTATTTGAGGGTGGAGGGTAGGAGAAAGGAAAGGAACAGAAAAAACAACTATTGGATACTAGGCTTAGTACCTGGATGACAAAAAACTCTGTACAATAAACCCCTGTGACATGAGCTTACCTATGTAACAAACCTGGACGAGTACCCCTGGACATAAAAGTCAGAAAAAAAAAATTATGAAAAATGTAAAATAAACATTTGGATGACTATGTGACTTACTGCATTAAAGATAGAACTATGTTTCGACGTTTTATCTAAGAAGTCAAGACATCTAATAAGATTTTGTCAATATTGTATAAAAATAATTTAAACCAAAAGCATTTGAAAGACACTATTACATAATTTTTCTGTAAAACATGTTACCACATAAAAAATTCCATTTAAAACTCTCCCCTGAACCTCAGGGGCACCTACAGACACAATTACACAGGCTGGTCTGAGATCTTGGTGATAAAGTGTCTGAATTCATTTTCTCTCTCTCCTTTTTTTTTGTTAAATTTATTAAAAACAGAAATTTATTTTTCACAGTTTGCAAGGGCCATTTTCTTTTTTTAGGGTTGAAACCATGACCCATTTTCCGTCCCAGGGCATTGGGAGAATGCTGAAGTTCTTCTCAGCGGAGCCAGGTTGATAGAGTTTGAGGGGTGGGGAGAAGAATGTTCTTCAATTAGAATTATAAAAGTTTGTGTTTATTATCTGGATATTTTAATTAATGCTATTTTGAGAAATAAACATTACAACTTAAAGACTATATAATGAGTATGTTAGGATAGAATAAGCAGATTTACTTCAATTAGTTCTTTTTCTCTGAAACCTGGCATATTTCTGCAGCTCACTATATAAATTCTATGAAACCAATATTCTGGGCTCCGTGGGTCACTGTCCCACTCCATGAAGGAAATAAGAGCTTTTCTTACAACAGCCACCTACCTAAGATTTTATTGCCTCTCCAACTATTAATAATTCACCCCATGGAAACCGGAGGCACATTTTTAAAAGATCAGATTATTTATCTCTCCATTAATCACTCTGAAGTAAAATTTTATAATGTCTTCTCATCATCCTTAGATAAGGATTGTCAGACAAAACATAGGACACGTGTTATTTTAAGTATTATTTTATTGCAGAACAAGTATTGGATGAGACAAATTACACCAAAAGTAATTATCTAAAATTCCAATTTAATTAGGCAGCTTCTATTTTTATTTGCTAAATCTGGCACCCTTGTTTAACTGATATAGTACACCCCTTTTAGTGGCCTACAAACCCTACTCACTCTGGCATCTGCCTGCTTTGATTGCATCAT
>NW_016107341.1:2323933-2327142 GCF_001604975.1 Cebus imitator
ACCTGTCAGTGGGTTGTGAAACCAACTCAAAGGGCCTGCGTTTAACAAAAGAAACAGAGAGAGAGAGAGGGAGAGAGAGAACAAAACAAAATTAAAGAAAGCAATAGAAACAAAGGTAAAAATGCATAACATGTAGTAAAAGACAAATGCTTCATAAAACTCTGGTTTAAGCTATACATGTGTATGTGTGCGTCTGTGTCTGGTGTCTCTAGGTGTGTATTAGGTGACAATATAAAATTAATTTCTTACTGTGTGTCAGGGTCAAGTATTTTGAAAGCCACTGCCTAGGCACATTGCTCCTGGACCTTTGCAAGTTCTTTTTCCTCTGCACAGAATGATTCTCTCCATAATACCTTATTCTCCTCATGTGTCTGGCTCCTCGTAATTATTGGATTCTAAACTTAAATGGCACCTTCTTAAGGAGGCTTACGACAATGGAATATGTTGAATATTAAAGAGACTGATTCACCTTGCTCTAAGGGTCTGTGGCAGACAAACATATTTAATGGTAAGGTAAGTCATACATCACCCTCCACCCCACACCCCAAATACACAGTTCTCCAATATTATTTGAGTTTACTATTAAAGTTGGTACTTTTCTGAGTTGGTTTATATATGACTTAGAGCAAGTAATGACACCTACTTTGGAGGTGTATTTTATTATCTCTCTTATTTGTTAATGTATTAGTGTAATATCTCTCAAATTTGTTAAATAACGAAACCTAGGAATTGGAATTTACTTTTTAAATTATTTCAATTGGTCTAATTATTTATATAATTTATTATAGTGTGTAGGTAGCTGATTACTGGAATCTAAACTTCTATGAAGTGTTCTGTTTTTAATCCACAAGAGGGATTCACATCTCTTAGGATAAAATAATTTACAGAAATCTGTTTTGAGGCTCAGAGACAAATTCTTCTTGAATATGCTTACAGGGACTAAACAGCTCTGATTTTATCCTAAGTGATACTTATAAAAGCCTTTGCATAATGCCACTCTTTTCCATTTATATAGACTTCTAAAAAAATGAGCATGCTTGTCTTCCAGCTACTAACAACAGATGTGCTTAGCATAAAACATCAGAAGTGAATTTTGCAAACTGTAGCTAAGATCTAGTAAAATTGGAATGAAAATTTGCCTTCAAGGAAGCTATCTGCTATTTGCTTCTGCAAATTTGTTTTATATTTTTCTTAAAGATAAGGGGGAAAGGATGAGCTCTCAGTAATACCTGTGTATTAGCACTACATCTGCTTACCAATTTTAAATATTGTTTTTTTAAGTTTCAATTGGGTCCTTGTGTCAGAGACCTTCAATATAAGGTTTTTAATTCAAAAGAGTTGAGATAATTTCCTATGGCCCCTTTACTTGAAGAAGTCAAGGGTTTTAAATTTTAAAATTCAGCTACCTCTGTCATAGAGAGTTTTCAACCATTAAGCATCTCTTTAATTTTTTTTTCTAAAAATTGCTCAGGATTTAAGTGGAAGCAATAATGTAAACTGAAAAGCATATGAGATTGCCTCTTCTAATTTATGACAAAGAAAGCTACTGCACACGCTTCTTTTAATATTTATAAGCAATTTTCTAAAATATTATATTCCAAAAGGACACCGATTTTCCTTATAGTACTAATCGTAAGAGGCTTTCAAGTTCCTAAAAGCAATCTTTGAATTTTATCCTGATTGTTGGGTATATTATATTTGTAATAATAACTGTGGGAGTATACTATTTATTAATAGTAGGTTACATTTCTATAGTATTTTAAACATCTGAAGCATAAATTTATTCTTTTAAGTTCTACACTATACTTTTTTTCTCAAAGCTTTACAAAATATTTTGCTTTTGAAATTTTAACACACTAAATTCAATTTTTAAACTAGGTTGTTTTAGTTTTTCTTTATCTCCCAAGACGATATATTTTTAATTAACTTTCTTAGTTGACTTTGCTCAACTATGACATGAAACAATTAGCTTTTTATTAAATCTACTAACCATCAAAGAGGACAATGTAGATGTTTCGTAGCAGATAAAATAATATCCTTCTCATAGAATGATAAAAAAATAAAATTAGGCTTATTGCTCCAAATTTATCACAGTATACATTTCTAGAAATACTATGCAGTGGCGCAAGAAGCTGACCATAAAAGTGGGCACCCCATTTTTTGTTGAACTGATTAGTGTTGTAATATAAATTGCATGAAAACAAACCAAAAGTTTGTTCCACATTAATGCACTAATAGCATAGTTATTGGATTTGCTACTACAGAATACATTTTAAAAACTAGTCACTATTTGAAATATTGTTTCTGACTTGTGGTTGGCCAGATGTCTTGATTGCAGAACAACCCCATTCCTAAATGTAGGCACCAGGCAGCTGTTGTTTTCTTCTCAGAACTTGACAGTTGCCATAGTTTAAAGCCAAGTCTCGATGCTTTGCTAAATTAGTTATTCTCTTCTCACCATATATAGTCATTGACATTTCATAACATTTGAGCAACTTGCTCACGCTTTCATTGAATGAACATGCCACCGAAATCACAATAGTGATTCAAGGAACTGCAATAATTTTGATGATCCTGAATTTTTTAATACAGAAAGGTCTATAAAAGGAATGTAATAAATGCTGCTAAAGAAATTGACCATAATACCATCACATATATCTGTTGTACTTAAATTTCAAGATTTCATCTATAAATGGATTAAACATGATACTTTTTATATTGTTCCCAGCATTTGGTCTGTGCTTGTGTGTCATGTAATACATTGGGAGTCTCCCAGGTGTGATTTTCATCACTTTAGCTTTTTTTGTACGTCTTACTGTGTTGCCCAAGTGACACTACTTTAGTAGTAAGTAGCTGTAGTGTTAAGTTTGCATGTTAAGGCTTTCCTGGAATGTACTGAAACGTGTCCTTCAGCATGTCCAGTTTTACCTACCTAACTTCTCACAAAGTGGGAATTCTATAAAGCGTCCAAAAGTCTCATGCATAGTGGAATTTTAAATCTAATATTTTTGCTTTTATACATAATAAGATAAATTGGAGTTATTTTCTTTTTTTCCAAGCCAAACTGTATCCAGCTTTATTAAAGAGACTTTTCATAAACAATCATGGTATTTCAGGCAGGACATGGGCAGACAGTCATTAACAGTATACAACAACTTTCACACTCCCTTCTTCAATGGACTACCAAAAATCAGAAAGCCACTATAAAA
>NW_016107341.1:2327710-2356243 GCF_001604975.1 Cebus imitator
GTTCTGTGTGCTAACAACATAGCTTAAAAAAAAAAGTAAAACAAAATTCTGCATTTTTATAAAACGATAAAAAATAGTATTTCAAGCTGTACAAGCTGTACAGTCACCAGAAGTATAGGGTTATCAAAAATGTACACACTTCACTTGGCATCTCCAGCACCTTCGGCTTTCTGTGCTTGGTCTGTTTTTGCATCTCCATTTTCGGCAGGGTTATTCCCCTCCTTGCCAGCATCAGCTTTTCCCTTTTTCCCTTTGGGAACCTTCTCTCTCTTCTTTGCTGGGGCCCTTTTAGGCTTGGGCTTTGGCTTTGGAGGAGCAGGTTTCGCAGATAATCTCATGGATCTTCTCTGTGGTTCATCCTTCACCTTGGCTTTATCTCCTTTAGCATCCCCTTCAGCCTTTCTGTTGGGCATGGTGGCAGCGACAGGGGCTGGACATAAGCACTTGGCATAGGATGCAGCACAGCAGTGCACGGGCTTTGATCATTCCCAGGGTCGTTCTCATCTCTTCTTCCCTCACTTTGTTCCTGGAGTTATTTTCAAGATACAGGAGGCATATGCTGCCAGAACCTTTAGATCAATTGTCATTTTATGCCTATGGCTGAACAGAACAAATTTAAATGTAAGGAACCTAGTTTGGCTCTATGAACTCTGCAAAGAACACTGTCTAGTTGATATAACCATGATGACCATGAGAATGTGCCTCTCAAGTCTATACCTGCAGGGAGCTTAAGTCTCCAAGGGCCCAGCAGCAGTGCTCTGAAATTCACATAGGTTCTTGTGCTGATGAACAACCCTCAGGGTACTCCCAACCAAAGATTAAGTATGGCAGGGATACCAATGCAGGCCTATTTCTGGGAGATGCAGCTTTCCTCTGATGCACAGCTTTGAATTGAGGACTTATCATCTGCCTTGCCTAACTACCTAATTTGCCTTATATCTACGTGGCAGTTTGAAATGCTGCCACACTAACTAACTAATTAAAATTTACCACCCTCTCTAATTTTTTAACAGTATCATGGTTTAATGACTCTGTAAGTATCCCCTGGCTCTCTCCCCATTTTCTCTCATAGGCTTTTCCTCTATAAGATTTCTTCTTATTTAATTTTAGTTTGGTGCCTGCTTCTCAGAAAATCTAGGCTAATACAACAACTAATTCTTATATTCTGAAGTTTTTAAAAAAAAATCCATGAATATGTAGACCTATTATTTTTATCATACTAAAGTGAATTATTTTTTACAAAATATTTGAGAACATCAACAACAGGGAATCCTTTCCCCATTGCCTGTTTTTGTCTGGTTTGTCAAAGATCAGATGGTTGCAAGTGTTTAGCATTGCTTCCAAGGCCTCTGTTCTGTTCCACTGGTTTATATCTCTGTTTTGGTACCAGTACCATGCTGTTTTGATTACTCGAGCCTTGTACTACGAAGTCAGGTAGTGCGATGCCTCCAGCTTTGTTCTTTTTACTTAGGATTGCCTTGGCTATGCGGGCTTTCTTTTGGTTCTATATGAAGTTTAAAGTGGTTTTTTTCCAGTTCTGTGAAAAGGTCAATGGTAGCTTGATGGGGATAGCATTGAATCTATAAATTACTTTGGGCAGTATGGCATTTTCGTAATATTGATTCTTCCTAACCATGAGCATGGAATGTTTTTTCATCTATTTGTGTCCTCTCTTATTTCCTTAAAGACCAAATTCCAAGTAAGTGCATAATGAAAGTTCTCACACCTTCCTCCTCAAATTGTTGTCCAGGGACCAGGATTATCGACACCACTGGAAAGTTATTGGAAGTGCAGGATCTAAGATTACCTACAGGAGTACTGGTTCCAAATTGGCACATTATCAAGATCTTTCAGTGGTTCACGTACACATTAAAATGTAAGATGAAGTGATACAGAACCCTTGTCTATCCTTTCCATTTCTTATTTCCTAAAATAGTCTCAGCTTTAATCAAATAGTCTCCTCTGCTTCATAACGATTTATTCAGGGAAAGCATTTCCCTAGAAGAGAAGCTATATTTGTCTAAACTGGTGATGGCATAATTCTGTGTGAAAATGATTTGTTTATTTATAAGTCAATGAGTTATGAGGTAAAATCTGCTGGAAGAAGAATTTCTGCTCAAGGTGTTATGATTTCAATAAGAGTAAAACCCCTTTTCTTATCTCTGGATGTTGTTATATATTGGACCTTTAAAAGACTCTCAAGAACTGTCTTAGCTTTTTTTCTACTTGTCTGATAATGGAAGCCCAAAGAAGAAGGAAGATGGGACCAAGAAAAACAAAAGACAAATGGAAACAGAGCCCTGACGATACTGGCTCTGCATTGGTGGAACTCTTGTTACATGAGATAAAACAAAGAAACAAAATTGAAATGAAGCAACAACACAAGCTTACATATTTAACTAAAATTAAAACTATTTATTTTTAAAAATTGCTATTTTTTTAAATGTTGCAGCTGAGGGGATTCTAGCCCATTCAATTTTGGGAAGAATGAATGGATGGCGGGAGAGGAAAATGTAAGTTTTACTGTGGTGCAGGTAAATAAAATAACCATCATTAGTTTTATAGTTATGGTTGAATATTTTTCTCTGCTCAAGTATTGGTTTTTGTATTTATTTCTCTGTATTAAAATTCAGCAGTTTTTTTCTACCTGCAAATATGTATTACTTCTAAATAAGATAAAATATTCTGTCAAAATTCAATCTATTTGTCATTGAAATGTTTGGATAATTCAATGAGAATAGAAAAGTAGTTAAGTTCATTATTTCTCTTAGAACAATGGCTGCTTTAAATAATATTTAACTTTCTACTGAGGCATATTTATACCAATTAAATAGTATAAGAAGCCTTCTTTACTCAAATAGATATGCACATCTTGAATTATCTTTATACATGGGTACAATAGTGATATGAATTTCACATACTTTAAAGACGTAATATGGGATAGAGTTTGAAACATTATTATCATTGTCATCATTATTTTTATGTTACTGAACTTTGTTGTATATATTAAACACTAGGCATTCCTCTACATGCTTTACAAGAGTTAACGTATTTAAACCTTATAACAGCTCTATGAGCTTGATACACAGTAATTATTGTCTCTATTTTTTTTTTTTTTTTTGGTTTAGAATGTCTCAACTTTGGCACTACTTATATTTTCTGCTGGATAATGATATTTGGGGATGTAGGATGTTTAGCAGCATTACTTGCCTTTGCCTTCTAGATGGGTTGAAAACCACTTTTAAGTTGAGGAGAATAAGTATATAAGGTATGCAACCTAATTTTCCCATTAGGGCTACTGCAGTCACTCCCTCAGCTGCTACATATTTTGGAGGGATCAGGTGAGTCTGTCCTTGGGAATTGTTTACATATGACCCATCACAGAGTTATGCATATAATAAGTGGTATACTCAGGATCCAATCTCATGCAGAATCAGGTTACCATTCTCTTAGCCATTGTGCTGTGTTGCCTGTCTTATACCTATTACTAATGGAGAGATGATTATTTTATTCATGATATATAAATAATAATAATATATGAAAAGAAAGAAGCAAGAAGGAAATGGAAAGAAGAGAGCAAGTGGAAATGAAAAGCTATTAGTTTTATTCTTGTCATTTCCTCTGCCTAAAATACCTTGACTTCACTACATGTGTTTGATTGATCCCATTCATTAACCTACTCTTTTGTCATCTTACATATGCCAGTTGAGATAGCCTGTTATCTGTAGGCTATTTAACCTACTACCAAGCCAAGCAGAAGATCAAGATATCTTACTCCATAAATCAGAGAGGGTTACAGATAGATGTTGCTGCTTCTTGCCTGAATATCAATGCCCTGAATTTTGAGCTCTATGATGTTTCACCTCAGATAAGAACTTTATTCAATAAATTTTCCTTTAATTTCACAACACTTCAGTTTCTCCTTCCTCTAAACAAAATAATCATCTTCCTTATCTTTAAAGTTCACGTACATAAATGTAAAATAAACTAAGAGAAACACTAAAAATCATTGAATTTCCTTCTTTTTTATGAACATCTATTCCTCTGTTTATCATCACATTTCTTAAAAATGTTGACAATGATTGTTACATTGTGTAGGTCCTGATCGTGCCATTAAAATCTGACTTCTTATTTTCACTTTTAAGAACCGTGTTTGTCATTGGAAACCAAAACCTTATTGACTTCTTTCCAATTCAATTACTTTGCCACCTCTCTAAGAATTTGATACGAATGTACAAACACTCCATTCTGACAATTTCATCTTCCATGGCCTATAAGGTTCCAGTCTCCCTTTCAATCTGACTCAGCTGAATGTTTTTTAAAATAAGCCTTTTTTTAATTTCAGTAATTCCTCAGTGCATTGAGGATGTTAGTGTGGACTGCTTGTGTTCTCATGCCAGGTCTTCATTTTGAGCCATCTCTTCTATACTGCCATGGCTGAAACAACCATACATATGCATGTGACTTGAGAAATCTGCATTTTTTAGCATCAGCTCTACTTTTGAGTTCTATAAGAAGCTAACGGTTATACAGTGCTTCCACTAAAAATCAAACACTCAGTTAAGTGCTTTAGAATATGAAATAACTTAATTCACACAGCAATTCTATAAGGTAAGCACAATTATTCTCTCTGTACTTTCAGTGCCAGTCAGAGTAACTATCCTGTGGGAGTTGTTGGATGATAATGCCACAATTCAATGATTCTCCCCTAAATCATCTTTACAGCATTATCTTCAGAGGCCATCCTCCATTAAAATAGCACCACAAGGACATTAAGCAGAATGCTATTCCAGAATATAAAGCCTGCACTAGTGCACCTCTATGCCTTTGCATCTGCTGTTGCCTTCGCTTGGAATTCCACTGTTGGTTAACCATCCAATTATTTGTTAAGATCCAGATTGTTTCTGGGATGTTTTCCCCTAAATTCCATTTTCTTTCACCACTACCCCTTCCATCTTTGCTACAGAGAGAGAGAGAGAGAGTTATTCTTTTCAATTTGTCTTATCTCCAAACTTCAGTATATGTATGTATGTACATATGTATGTATTTTATTTTATTTTACTTTAAGTTATGGGATACATGTGCAGAACATGCAGGTTTGTTACATAGGTACACATGCGCCATAGTGGTTTGCTGCACCTATCAACCCATCATCTAGGTTTTAAGTCCTAATTAGGTATTTGTCCTAATGCTCTCCCTCCCCCTCCTCCCGACCCCCTGACAGGCCTTGGTGTATGACGTTCCCCACCCTCTGTCCACGTGATCTCATTGTTCAACCCTCACTTATGAGTGAGAACATGCAGTATTTGGTTTTCTGTTCCCGTGTTAGTTTGCTGAGAATGATGACTTCCAGCTTCATGGTATATGTATTTATGAAAGCATGCCTAAGTTCTGTTTTGAATTATGTCTTATTTAATCCTTTCTTCTACAACTCTGTATAGTTTTTGTCTATCACGTTTTTAGCATAAAATATTCAACTAAATATTATTTCAATTGAATTAAAACCAAATAATTCTCTAAGGCAAATACCTACTTCTATGTGTCTTATTGTTTTATGTGTATATATTCTCTGTGCATTGAAGTCCCTCTGTTAACAGTTTGTAATCTGATTTATCAGTGTCCATCAATTAGACGTAGTACTTGTAGAATAAATGTATGTATGAATGACCTACATTACTCCAAATGTTTAAGGTGTTGATTTTATTATTCAATTATTATTTTTTATTAAACATTTAATTATTGAATTAGTTGAAAGTGGAGTCTGAGTAGGAAATCTCAACCCAGAAATACAAGCCTAAAGGTATTAAAGAGTTATTTAAACATTTATCCTTCTATCTATTAATTGAAGGATTTAAAATTACTAGCGAAGATCACAAATAGTCATTACCATGTGAAATACGACTAGAGTTGAGACATTACAAAATTCAGTCTTCATTTAACAGGGTTGAACTTTCACATGGAAAGATTTCTGCTTTTGATTAAGAACTAATTGAAGCATTATTCAGAGACAGTTATGTGAATGCAGGTGCTTGAAGTACAATCTGGAAATAAATAATAGGACCAGAATTCCCAAATGATAGATCCTTTAGTATCATAACAAGTGGAGTTTTATTAAGGAGGAATTAGAAAATATGCAAATTTCTTTATATTTATACATACTTTAAAAAGTCATAATCAATAAACTTAGATATTTAAATAAGAGTAAGAAAATTTTAATTTCTAGGGAGGGGAAGAAGTTATATAACAACATTTTTGCTTATGGCCTGTAATGCAATGACAACGAACATTTATAAAATTAGAGAATATACTTACCTAGAAGTTTGTAATTATTTGTACTACACTGCAATAGTATTTGTAAATTTGTTCTTAAAGATATTGTGAAAAAAGGATTGCAAGTTTGCCAGAGAGAAACACTGCAAAACAATATTTACCATAGTGTAGGATATGGTGACCTGGTCTGCTTTATAAGGACAAATTCTTGGTAAGGTTCAACAGTATAAAATTGATCAGACTTGAAAAGGCTAACTAATGTTGATTAAAATCAAAAGTGACATATATAAGTTACAATGCCAATTTATTTTCTTATAATAGAACTATAACTGTCATAGCACATTTCCTTTAGGCAAGCTACATGAGGAGACCAATATCAGAAGATTGCTGGTTTGAGTATGGTACTGGAACTGGTGTTTGAAAGGCAGGGATAGGGAGAAGGGGTAGTTATATCATTTGAATATTTGATGCTCACAGGCTAAAAAGCCAAGTGTATCAATAGAATTACTTCTTATTCCATATGAGGGGTTCAGCTATTGGTCCAAGGCAATCTCCTCCTTGCTTAATGACAGACAGCTGCAGCCAAAACTACTCCTTTTTTCTTTGTATACATTTCTGATATTTTTTTTTCCAGTCGGCAAATTTTTACATTTAGCAGGTAATGTATTGATCTATTTACTGTCAAGTTCTTCATGCTTGCAAATGATTCTGTTTTCATATACTTGTGTGTCTCTGATATTACATATGCTGTGTTGAATTTAGAATTTACCTGCCAAAGTGAAATCCTATTCTCATGTCCCACTTCTTGTGGAGACATTTTTGCCCTTTCTGTGCCCTCACTAAGCCATTGAAAGCATAAAATTAGGTTTATAGAATCACACATGATACTCTCATTATTATTGTAGACTGCATTTCTACTACCATCATTTTGTAAAACAATGATGATTAATAAGATAATATTTCAAAAATTTCCCCAGTTTCTGTTTCAGATAGACTTTTATTTGGCAATATGGAAAATCTTTATTTGATATTCACAGTATATTTGAACTGTTACTTACATATAAAAGTGCTCAGTGACATTTACAAGGTGACTCTGTGTGGCAATTAAGTGGTTGCTTAAAAATAACAATTTTAAATTTAATCAAATATTTATTTTGAATAAAAAGTTATAAATAAATTCAGAAATAAATTGTAATTGGTTTACTTTGTTTTTCAACAAATTGTTGAGCAGTTCAATCGCTTTGAAATACATCTCAATGTTGATTTTTATACCATACGTATCTCTAAATAGAAACGCTGAAGGAATATATTCACAGTAGGCAGAGTCATTTGAGAATTAGAACTCTATCAAGCTGTATATGAGGCTGACATTAAATGTTATGCATGCATCCCTTTTTCTTGCTTTATATTAATTTGCTTTTTAAAAAACAACTATGTTGTGGTTTATATTTAGGGTATGTGTTTTTAATCTTTCATGAACCTAATTCTAAAACACAAAAATCATTTTCCTAAAATAAGCAAAACTAGTATTTGAAATTCAATTTAAAAATTTTGTGGGAGAACTAAAATGTAAATTCCAGCCTGGTGACAGAGTAAGACTCCATCTCAAAAAAAAAAAAAAAAAAAAAAAAAGAACGTTCAAAATATTTTCATTAATACAGTTAACAAACATTTTTTGAGCACCTCCTACATAACAATCATGGTTCTAAATGCTGGGGATATTTTTGAAAAATGAATTAGATAATAAATAATAATTACAAAATATGTCAGTTAATGAAAGTACTCTGAAGAAAAATAGAGCAAGGTGAGATGGTAAAGAGTGAAAAGTTGTTGGGTAGAGACAGAAGGAGCTATGTCAGATAGAATAGTGAGGGAAGTCTTGATAATTGAGGCAGGAGATAAAGCACATAAACAAGGCATCCTCTATTCTCATGGATAATTGTATGTGATGGGTCTCAGACAGAGGCAATTATAAGAGCAAGACTCTGAGAGAGTTGATATATACTTGAGATTTTTTTCATAAGAATTTACCTTTAATTCCCGCCGTGAGCACTTTATTCTGCTAAACTTTGTTGAGGATCTCAGCATAAGCAGAGAGACTCCATCTAAAAAAATAAAAAAGAATAGTCTATCACACATGCAGCATCTATCTGCAGCATAACCCTTCTCATCACCTATCTGGGAAAACCCCCCAGACAATATGGGCTACCAAAAATGGAGATTAAAAAATTCACTTGTAAATAAAATCACATTTGAAGATAATAATGGAATCAACACTTTATCCCACAATTATAACACCAGAGAACCCCTCCTTGGTAATAATATATGCTGGAGAAAAATCAACATTAAATAACAAAAGCCTGGCAAGTACGAGTGCACACCAACCTGTTGACTATTGTTCCTGTTAGTACTGGTCTGAGTGCTTTCACTGATTTGTGACCTGGAAGCTCAAATCTTCCAAGTAAGTCATTGTTTCAATCAAATAGGACAAATTCTGAGGTTTAAAAGCTCAGCTGTGGCTAACACAAGCTCTTTATCATAAACACCTTGCTAACTTGCCATCATCAACCACATTGACAACTGAAGAAAGGAGAAGACCTCAGCTAAATTTGAGGGTCTGCCTACAGGATAATGCTGGAGCTCCAACAGTAGCTTTGGATGTTTTAACTGCCAAGCAATTTAACATTCTATTAAACACACACACCCAAATCAGGTCATGTAATTTAAGACCTATTTGAAAAAAAAAAAAAACCCTTTCATCACCTATCTGGGAACATCTTAAACTGTTGGGAGATTTTAGATCTGGCTACGTTTAATTGAGATGTCTCTCTTGCCAGTCAGGTTCTAGTACTTTGATGCATTATGGCAGTATCACCTTTACAGGTAGTGATCAAGCTCTCCAGCCCAATGTTGTACTCATGTCCACCTGAGTAGGATACACTTGGGAAACATATTGCAGTCCCAAGTCTCAAACAACATTTTCCAAGCCCAGGAGCTCACCTCTAGAGATGAAATCACCTCAAATGACATTGTGCCAGTCCATAGACCTGTGTCAGAGGCAACTTTATCCTGAACACTGAGACTACTGCCCCAGCATCACCCACAGGTGGTTCCTCATAAAGCACTGACAAGTTGGACAGGGAACATGTGTTGCATTTATTCTGTTGATATTAGGGAGCTCGCTGTTTGCTCAACCAAATGACCTGGTATATACCCTTATACTTCCATTCCTAGAGAGGAATCTGGTAGATGCTTTATTATCTGCACTGCTCTAAACATAAATGGAGATTATTGCTTTCCCCAAGAGGCAACTGTCTTGTGTCGCTATGCACTTCTGGGAAGAGGACATTTCAGTTCCAAGTGCCATGTCTTACATCCCCTCCAGCTGTCCACAACTTCCCATGTTTTGTTTCTGACTATGAGCAAACAACCAACCGTCCCCTTAGCTATAAAACATGTACCATTAATATTTACATACACCTTACTAAACTATCAGTTAATCCCTTCCAATAATGTAACTGCTAGACCCGCCACTTTGATCCCAAGAATATGCCAGGATATTATTGTCAAAAAAAAAAATGTAACTCACACTTTCAGTGCACTTTTAATCTCCACAATGATATTGTTAAAAACCTCCAATTTTCGGATTTATTTCCTTGGCTAATGCCATATAAATAGGAAACTTGGTTACTGGCTGACCTACAAGAATGTGTTATTCCTCTACTTGCTTTCCACCTTTTTACTCTCATAATAAAAAATTTTTCTGTGTTGTTAAAGACAACTTAAGCCTGATCCTCTAAAGGTCTTCTCTACTATAAAGGCCACTCAAATAACCCAAATAATCAAGCTCAAAACTGAGGTCAAAACAACAATCAATTGTATTCAGTTTTGATTTCTTAAAAATGCTATTTTGACCCAGTTTTGAGGTCCTGACTTGGGGCCAGTTTTCCTTCTTGAGCAGCTAATTAAATATATGCTCAACATTTTCCTTATCTGGCTCTCCCATTTTGGGCCACTACACACCTACCTGCCCTAATCATCCTGTGGCCAGGTACAAGACATCTAGAGACAGTTTTATGCCTTGGTGTGCAGAATACTATTCAAATCTGCTAATATATACCCACAAAACCTAGCCAATTATATTTGCTTTACAGAAGCTGCCTCTACAGCTGCAGCTTGCTGCTTCCCTATCTCTGGGTACAATCCTATCTTTGGGTATGGCCCTGCCTGGCAGCCTTCTCTCTTAAGCTGTAGGTAACAAAGAGTTCTGTTTTTCAAAATAATCTTTAAATTTTATAAATATGTAGCCAGTAGTCCATTCTCTGATCCCTATTAAGAATACAGAATTAATCTTTAGCTGTGGGTGGGCACACTAGGTTAAAGACTCTAGATCTTCTAGCGAACTAGAGTCTCTCTGGATAGTTTCCTTCTCATTCTCACATTTAATTCACGATTTCTACAGACAGAAACCAATTGTGATCCCTTGAGGCTGAATAACACAAAAATGCCAATATTCAGCAAAATTTGACCTACAAAAATGGTACTCTCCTTAACCTAACTATATACGTATTCAACTACAGGACACAGTGTGTGAAATATATACAAGTAGTTGACTGCTTGCCTCTCCTCTCCCCTACTTCTGCATGTTTCCCAATCATTTTTGTCAAATAGAAGTTAGTGAACTGGTTAATTATAATGATGGCTCTTCCCTAATATGCTATCTTACTATAGTTCAAAGATAACACCCACGCACTGCCCTCTCCCTGCAGTATGCAAGCAAAGAATGGTGTACATTTGCTAGGTGGTCCTGGCAACAAGGCCTCTGACCATATTCTCCTTCTCCTTCAAGCTATGGCTGTGAAGGATAATTTAAGAAAGAATCTTCTGTATTCACATATGCCCATTACTGGTTTTCATCAAGATACTTGGGTATAATTCCTGGTAAAAACAACCACAATTGATGTTAACTAAGGTTCTGAGAATTAAATTAAACAATAAAAAAACTAAAAAATTTAGCAAGATTTAGAGAGCAAGCCATATGGCAGAGATCATGTATTTTTTGAATCATTGAAGCCACTTGGAAAGCTCAGTATTAGCAGCAGCACAGGGCTAAGAGCATTTAAGTTTGGAACACATAGGAGTAGCAAATTTAATCTTGTTACGAAATTTGGGTTGGTAATGTTTGGAGAGGGAAGACGGACAGTATAGAAGTCCCTATTTTGCCTTAAACCATAACAAATGTACTAGCAGTTCTACTGTTATAAGCAGTATTGCATTGCAGGTTATTGAATGCTGGTTCTGATACCAATTTGTATAAATACCTTGATTCCGAATTTTCTCTGTATTGAGATTTTTAAATTCTCTTGTGAAGTTTGGATGATTTGCAGGCCTTATTCAGGCAGTTTGGGAAGTTTTATGAAATCTTATCATCATAGCTGCAAAACCTTTTCTCTAATCTCCAAGAAAATCTTCAAGGGATAAGAAAATATTAATAGAATAATGGGATTAATTGACCTCACAGACAAATAAACATCTTTCAGAGACCTCAGAAACTAAACCATAAGAGTGACTGACAGCACAGGAAGAGCAAGAGAAAAAGGTTGTTTAATGTGAGTAAAAATCACACACACACACGAGCGTGAACACACACACCCCCCTCACTTTTTATTCTACAGAGAATTGCCATATAATCAAATTCAATTATTTTTCAACAAAACAATTTCAGTGGGCACTTATCCAGAAAGCAATTTAATTTCTGATAGTTTGAGTTCCATTTTCCTTCACTAGCCAAAATGCCCAGGGGAAGAAGTCTTCACTCACACCTTTCTTACATAATCCCTTAGGTAATCCCTTTCTCCCCAAGGATCAACTATTTTCATCAATGTTCCTGTCTGACATTCAGACAACTTACAAGAGATGACCTTGAGAAGGCTATGAGATTTTATCACAAGAGGGTAGCTCTCAAGAAATAGTCCATATGTGATCAATTAAATGAGAGGTAAAGTAAGAAGTTATAGGTGATTTAGAGTTTTCAAAAATGGGCATCCTATGTGACAGAAAAATAAAGGAAAATTACACCTAAATGTTTTTTCACCATTTCCTCCAATGAATATTGGAAGTGAAAGTCAGACTGTAAGAGACTAAGATGTATAAAGTGTAACTGTAAGAAATTTGGCACTAAGTAGAAAGAAATAGAAGAGTATGTGAATTTATTTATTTGTATTGTGTGTGTCTGTGTTTGTGTGTGTAAACACATGTAAATTATGTTATTCATAATAACATAAGGGAGAAATATTTGTCTACAGGATACCATATGAAGAAAAGGGTATTGTAACCACCCAACAGGTTCATTTTGCCTGCTGCCCAGATAGAGTCAATTTACCAAGACAGGAGAATTGCAGTAGAGAAGATAATATATGTAAATCCAGCTGAATGGGAGACTGGGGTTTTATTATCCATCAGCCTCCCCCAAAATTCAAAGGTTACTGTTTAAGGATAGTTTAGCAGACAGGGAGCTAGGAAATGGGTACTGCTGACTGGTTGGGGATACAATCCTAGGGGTGTGGAAAACAGTCTACTGTGCATGTCCTCTCCTGAGTGGGGATCTCAGAGGACTCAATGGTCCAGGTGGGGCCATGTGGTCATCAGAAATGCAAAAAAAATGGAAACAACATTTCAAAAGGCCAATCTTAGGTTCTACAATACTTATGCTATTTACAGAAATAATGGAGAAAGTTGCAAAACTTGTGACTTCTGGAATAATGGCTGGTAATCATTTAACGACACCTATATCTTGGAAGAATTCAAACCCCTCTCATCCTCCTTTTGTTAATTTTACAATGGTGGTTTAGTTTGGGAAAGGGCTATTATAATATTATAAACTATAAACTAAATTTCTCCCAAAGCTAGCTTGACTTAGCCAGAAATGACTAAGGGTAGGGTAGTTTGGAGGCAAGATGGGCCTGGTACAGTGGCTCACACCTGTAATCCAGCAAAGGCAGGCAGGTCACTAGAGGTCAGGAGTTCGAGATCAGCCTGGCCAACATGGCAAAGCCCCTTCTCTACCAAAAGTACAAAAATTAGCTTGGTGTGGTGGCACTCACCCGTAATCCCAGCTACCCTGGAGGCTGAGGCAGGAGATTCACTTGAATCCAGGAGGTATAGGATAACACCACTGCACTTCAGCCTGGGCGACAGAGATACTGTCCCCCCCCCCAAAAAAAAAGCCACAATAGATCCATTTAGGTCAGATCTATTTTACTATCATAAAGGCAATTTCAGTATGAAAAAAGATAGAAAATGTCACTCTCCAGCTGGAAAATTTGGCATCAAATGTCTATTTCATAGAGATTTCAAATAAAAAGGAGGAAGAGTACTTAAAAGATCAGTATTGATAATTTGTGAGTTAAATGATTGTTCTCATAATTTATTCTTTTCCCAAGTATTGTATTCACAGGGTTCCCTGCATATAAGATTATTGCTCCCTGTTGAACAATGAGAACACATGGACACAGGGAGGGGAGCATTACACACTGGGGTCAGTTGGGGGGAAATAGGGGAGGGACAGTGGGAGGTGGGGAGCTGGGGAGAGATAGCAAGGGGAGAAATGCCAGATGTAGGTAATCGGGAGGAAGGCAGCAAATCACACTGCCACGTGTGTACCTATGCAACAACTTTGCATGTTCTTCACATGTACCCCAAAACCTAAAATGCAATAAAATAAATAAAAATAAATAAATTTTAAAAAAAAGATTATTGCTCCCTAAGTTTTCAGTCTCTCCCTGTGTATTTTGTGGAGTTTAAGTGCTAAAACTTGACAGGATTTGAAACTGAATGTGGGTGTGTTAGCAGGACTTGAGAATGCTAAACATTTTATTATTACATTGAGGCCCCGTTTTAACTTTTACAATCATAATACATTCTGCAAAATAATAATAATAATAAAAACAGAAACTCAGGGAGTTACATGGGGTTTTGGCAAATAAACAATGTAATCTCAATTATATTATTCCCTTACTTAAAGCCACTCAGTAATTGTTCATGGCCTTTAAGGGAAGTAAAATCATGAGCTTAGAATAGCAGCTTTCTTCCCCTCCAGTGAAGGCATGTTATGCTTTCACTCCTGAACTTCATGTTTCAGCCCTACAGTTACAAGCAGTATTTCCCTGAACCCAGTGCCGTTTGCACATATGCCCTTAACACTGTCTTTTCTTTCCCTTTCACCTTCACCTCTATCTCAGTGAATCCCCAGTTCCCCAGATCACAGCACATACACATTTGACAAGATAATAACTGTTCATCATTTCAGACTCAGGTCTGTTATTTATTTCTTCTAGGAAGCTCCACCTGAATGGCACTCCCATAATATTCTTTGATTCTTGCTTTCTGGAAACTGATTGTAATCTATTTTAATAATATGTTTACTTGTCTGTTGCTCGTTAACCAGAAAATAGGTTCCTTGAGAACACTCTTTGTCTTTTTATAACAAGACTTTATTGTGTATGCCACATAACAGGGTGATCCATAAAGGCTTATATACTTCTTTCTTACATGTTAAACTCTAAAGCCTTTATTTTTGAAATAGCAACTCAAAGAGCGAGGGACATATTTCTTACATCTTGTTTTTGATAGTTTATATTAATATGTAGAAGAAATAGACTTCATAATGAAAATAAACCACAGCAATTTAAGTAAAACATAATAAGCTAGGAAGATAACATTCAGTCTTTTCTCCATGCTGTTATTGTGATCGTGAGTTCTCACAAGATCTGCCTTGCTTCCTCTTTGTCTTCCACCATGATTGTAAATTTCCTGAGTCCTTCCCAGCCAAGAGGAACTGTGAAATTTATAATCAAGTTGGAAGACAAAGAGGAAGCAAGACAGTAGGAAGGAGATGAACACAAAAGGAACTACCAAACATTTATAAAACCATCAGATCTTCTGAGAACTCACTCATAATCACAATAACAACATGGAGAAAACTGCCCCCCTGATCCAATTACCCCCACTTGATCTCTCCCTTGACACATGGGCACTATGGAAATTATAATTCAAAATGAGATTTGGGTAGGAACATGAAGCCTAACCATATCAGACCTCAAGTACTTTTGTTCTTTTTGTTTGTTTGTTTTTTTGCTTACTTTCCTCCCCTCAACTACAATATAAGGTCCTCTTGCAGAAAGGCAAATATTGGTAATCTTTTACTACCAGCTTTCTATATGCTAATTGAAAACAGTGGTCTTTTTTTTTATCAAAGAAAGAAAACTATATAATTTAAAATAATAATTTAAATAAAAATTCTTACGCTTAGCTATAATAGAAACCTATATAGAATATTATTTGTAATCATGACAAAATGATGCTTTCATGTTACATTGAAACAGCATGTCTTCTGTAACCATTTTGAAAGCTTAGTTAATAAAGTACCTAAATATGCTTTTAATTACATTTATTATATTTGCCACAAATTAATTTTTTTACCGTTCTGGAGATTGATACATAAAATCTTGAGATAATGCAAACATCATTTACAATTAAATTATAATCTTCAAAAATAACACACATACATGCACTCAAAACCCATCATAAATTTTAGAAATGTGAAGATGCTCCGTACTGCTTTTCTAAAGTTTTTCTATTTAATATATATTGAAAAAAGTGTGAACTAACTCTGAAGTTAATAACTTGCACTGAGGATTATAACCAAATTTATTAATCCAAAGAGGAAATATATTCTACATTATTGATAAGTAACAAGGTTCATTATTAAAACTATATATAAATAGAAATTGTTTTTGCTAAATTGGGAGCAGGTTTAGATAAATTCAACCAATAACCTATTGTTTGAATTAAATAACTTAATTTTTTAAAAAAATAAACAAATTTATGTTAGTGATAGATTAGTTTAGCCTAACTAGAAAATAATAAGGTTTTCTTTGGATTTTCTCTTGATTGCTGTCATAGAGTTGAATGCTTCTTCCAATCTATTTCTATATAATCTATTTACTTATACATCAATTGGCTTTAAGTTGGATAAGTTCCAAATAATTGACATACATTTTTAAATTTCTAAATTTTAAATTTCTTATTATGAAAAATTTCAAAATACAGAAAACATATAATGAATCCTAATACCCCATCATACAGCTTATGACACAAATATCAACTCCCTCCCAATGTTGTTTCAGATATATCTCTTCCCACTCCTCCTTCATTATATAAAAGCAAATTCCAGACATTATAGCATTTAATCTGCATTGTAATATGCACATGAAAAGATATACTCATTTCCCCCAAATAAAATCACAATAGCATTTTCACACCCCAAACAAGGATATCAATAATTACTTCGATATCACCAAATAGCCATCAAACTTTCACAAATGTTTCATTACTTTCTATAATGTCAGAACACAGTTAATGTTTCCTTTGTACTTGATATGCCTCTAAAGTTTTTTAACCTGTAGATTCCTATTCCTTCTTTCTTTGTTACTTCTTTTTTTAATAGCAGGTGACTTTTTTCTGTTGCAATTTATAGTCTGAACTTGGAGTATTGTATCTCTGTGATGTTATTTAATATTTTCACCTCTCTATCTCCTGTTAGTAGATAAATTTTATTTCCAATTGTACTTTTGGACACATTTTCTGCGTACCTTCATGAAGAAACATATAATGTCTCCTTGTTTCTCTTTCTGTGATGTTAGAAGACATTGAAAATCATGGGTCTCATCTATCAATTCATTAGGAGTGGTGATATTATAATATTATCTTTGTTAGCTAACAGTAATATGATAGCATAGACCAATAATATCAATTCATTAGGAATGGTGGTATAATATTATCTTTATTAGCTAACACTAACATGATAGCATAGACCAATTTGCTACTCAGTTACAGATCATATAGGAAAGTCAAAATACATGCTTAATTCTTTGCAATTACTTATCATTTTAAAGAATCATGAATTGGTTCCCTAACATCCTTCAAGTTTGACCAGTGTGTGTGTCATTGTTTTTAAGCATAATTATGAGTTAATGAATTACCATATTGTTTAGGGAAGAACGCACTTTACTGAAAGAGATGGCTTTGGCCTTTGCTTCAGCTACTTGGAGTTGATCTCCAAGCCCCTAAAATGTCCTGCCTGAGATGAGTGTCTTTTTTGCTGGGATCTTTGACCACCAGGTAGTCTAACAATGTGACATATGATGGGATCTTTGAAACACACCAATGTTCCGGAGACTAGCAATACTAACATAAACCTCCCAGAGGGGCTGCAGCTTAAAAGCATTAGTCCCATGGGCAGTATGTGATTGAACTCCAATAAAGACTGAGGTGAGCTTGCATATTTGACAATATCCTACCTACTGTCACATACTAATGTCCTGGGAGGTTGAGACCCTCAGGATGACAGAAGCTTCATGTTTGGGACACTCCCAGACTTCATCTATGCTTCTCTCCATTTGTCTGATTTTGATTTCTATACTGCTAATGAAACTGTAATCATGAAGATAGCACTTTTGTGAGTTCTGTCAGTCCTTTCAACATGTGAGAGTGGTAATATGAACTCCCAAATTTGTAGCCAGCTAGTCAAAAGTAAGTTTGGAACTGCTGACCTCTGAAATTTCAGCTGGTTTCTGGAGTGAAGGCAGTCCTATGGAGGACTGCTCTCTCTGAATTTGCTATTTGGCAAACCCATTGGACTTATATTTGGTATGATTTAACGCATTGTAATTATTCTTACTGATGCACATTTTGCCTCATTTTTGGCTAGTAGGAGAATTTTCAATCTGATTCTTCAGTTCTGATAACTAGTATAATTTGATAGCTTTCTTGATTGTGATCTAAGAAGATATTAGAGACTCATCAAGTACATGCACTATTATAGACTTGAAGCGAGCAATTTGTTAAGCATGTCCTGGTACCTTATGGTAGAAAATGGGCATAATGACTGTGATAAAGCAGAATTCTAAGATGATCTTTATGAACCACTCCCACCTTCCACCCCATGTACCCTCTCTGCATAATCCCTAGGATTGTGAAGACTAATGGGTTTGACTCCCATGATTAGGTTTTATTATCTGGTGCAGTTGACTTTAAGATAGTGAGATGGTCAAAGTGTGTCTAACCTAATCACTCAAGCCTTTACAAGCAAAGAGTTTTCTCCCTTTGGTTGCAGAAAAACACAAGAGAAATTCAAAGTGTAAGAAGAATTTAACATAAGGGAGATTTGACGTAAGAGAGATTTCTCACACCCATGCAAGGGTCTGACAGCATTCTTTGAGATGTACGTTAGTCAGTAGTCAACAAAGAGAGCAGAGGCCTGGGTCCTATGAATGCAAGGAACTGAATTTTACTAACAACCTATGGAGCTTAGCAGCAGATGTTTACCTTACTGAGACTCTAGTGGATTCCTTCATTTTAGCTTTATGAAATGAGCAAAGGAGTAGATAATCTAAATATAACATGCCAGACTCTTGGCCCATGGAAATTTGGGGATAGTAAATTTGTGATAATTTAAAATAATTTAAGTTGTGTCATTTGTAACAATTTGTTAAACAGAAAGAAAAAAAAAAAACTAACATAATGTTTACCTGGGCATAAGTAAGCTTACTGCATTTTACTTAGTAGAATACCATATTTTACTTCGTAGAATTACTTAGTAGAATTTGTCTGTGAACCCATCTGGACCTGGGCTTTTTTAATTGGTAGGCTTTTAATTTGCTGCCTCAACTTCAGCCCTTGTTATTGGTCTCTTCAAGCAAAATATCTGTATGCTTCTAAAGTCATATCAACAAAACAAGTTATATTCAGAGAAAACTAAATGTTGTTCCAAACACATTCCACCTGATTTTCTCTTTCTCTTTGTATAAGTAAATATTTTGAAATATACGGTTTTCCTCTTTTAAATATAAGAAAATATGTTTATGCACATGTAAATAGTGTGTATTTACATGTGTGTGCATACATGTGTATATACACAAATCATAAACATTCAGATGTGTACTTAAAGAAATTCTCACCTGTATTAGTCTGTTCTCACACTGGCTTAAAGAATTACTTGTGACTGGGTAATTTATGAAGAAAAGAGATTTAATTGATTCACAGTTCTGCAGGTTGTACAGGAAGCATGTCTAGGAGGCCTCAGGAAACATAATTATGGCATAAGGACAAAAGGGAAGGAAGCACATCTTTACATCGTAGCAAGGAAGAAAGAGAAAGCAAAGGAGAAAGTGCTATATACACTTTTAAGCAATCAGACCTTGTGAGAACTCACTCACTATCATGAGAACAGCAAGGGAGAAATCCAGAAATCCGTCCTCATGATCTAATAACCTCCCACCAGGTCTCTCCCTCATATTGAGAATTGCAATTCAACATGAGATTTGGTTGGGGACACAGAGCCAAACCATATCATTCCCCTCTCTCTTCCTTGAAAACCACTGGAAAAGTATGCATAATTTTCTCTACTTTGTTATTTTCACTTAGCAATATATTCTGGAGATCCCTGAATGGCAATATACAGACATTTTTTTCATTCCATTTATAGTTTCACATACTTTATGGTGTGCATGTTCCATAGTTTATATTAGCAACTCTGGGTTTCTTCTTTCTTTCTTTTTTTCATCTACATTTTCACTAGTGCTGATATGAATAGCCTTGTCATGAATCCATCTATAGTTTTTTCCAGAGTAAAATATGAAAATAGGAAGCAGAACTTCTGAGTCAAAGCTCAGATACATATGTAATTTTCCTTTGTCTTGCCAACTTCTCTCTATATGGTTTTATTTTGGCACACTCTTTCTGATATTTATAGGACATAATAAATATGAAAGTACAATCTAGTTTCTTAGTTGCATTGTATCTTCATATGATTATTCCCTCTAGGAATTAAGAAAACTCATGTCTGAAACCATAGACTCATAAAGAATAGGGCAATGAATATTGAATTACTGTGTAAAAGTTGGTCTAAATAACAAATTGTTCAAATTGCACATATAATACTAAATTATATGCATACATGTGGCAGAGAGCACATCTCTGGAAAGGATGCAACTGCATGAGTTATTATACCATAAATATTTGCTTATAGTTCCAAGAATTATAGATACCATTTTCTTGAATGCATTAATAAGCTTGCTGAATATTCTATTTGCATTTTGCAATCAATTTTGTATTATTCCTTTTGTACTGGGGTGATTATTTCCTAAGATAACTTTAAAAAGGCTTAAATAAAAAGAAGCTATGAAAACTCATCTGATTCCAGATATGATGATGGAAGACAGCCACCAGGAAACCTTCCCCAAAGAATGGGTCAAATCAGTCATTTGCCAATGGCTGGTGGATGAGGAAGGTAAATGTCTGCTCTAAGAAGCAGACAAGTGGACATGCGCATTCACAGTAGAAAGAAACCATCAAAAAGTAGTGGGCTGACCATGCTGGGAGCAGTAGATGAATGTGTATGTCTAAACAAGGACTGCTCTGTGTCTTCACAGATGAATGAAGGCATGCTGGGAATTCCCTCTACAGGGAGTTGGACTGAGTGACATGCAGTTCTATAGGTGTACATGTTTCTCTCTTTTTTGTGTAGTTAATTAAAGTATTAGTGTAGTTTTAATAAATATTTTTATATTGCAAAATGGACTCCTCATCTTTATATTAAATTCACACACACAAAACAAACTGAATCTGAAGAAAATAAAAGGCTGTGGAAAAAAAAATAGCTCACCTCCCAAAGTGAGTTGTAATCCCAGTACTTCGGGAGGCCAAGGTGGGCAGATCACCTGAGATTAGCAGTTTGAGACCAGCATGGCCAACATGGTGAAACCCTGTCTCTACTAAAAATACAAAAAGAATTAGCAGGTTGTGGTGGTGGGCACCTGCAATCCCAGCTTACTTGTGAGGCTGAGGAAAGAGAATCACTTGAACCCAGGAGGTGGAGGTTGCAGTGAGCCAAGATTGCACCATTACACTCCAGCCTGGGTGACAAGAGTGAAACTCCATCTCAGAAAACAGGCTTTAACATCTGCAATGGAAATAGAATGGAAGCTTTGCAAAGTGAAACATTTTGAACCACTTCTTAAACATAATAAAGTTCTGTATGTAACAAAACCCCAGTATAAAGAAAAGTAGTTCTGTGTTTTTGCTTTTACTGGTTAAGATATCACTTAAATTACAAACGGGTTCATGCTTGTAGTCCCAGCACTTTGGGAGGCAGAGGCTGGCGGATCATGAGGTCAAGAGATCGAGACAATCCAGGCCAACATAGTGAAACCCCGTCCCTACTAAAAACATAAAAATTAGCTGGGCATGGTGGCAGGCGCCTGTCTCAAAAAAAAAAAGAAAAGAAAAAAATCACAAATGGGTAACTTACTTTTTTCTAGAATACTTCTAGACCTCTGAATGATTTTCAGGATGTTTCACTTTCGGGTGTGAAATTGGTTATGATCAACAGAGCAAAGGGTACTAGGAGAACTTTTTATAAAAGAAAGAGAAAAAGAGAAGTTAGAAAATGCAACAACAAAACATTGTGATGGGGAGAGTTTCTTCTTCAGTTTGAGCAGTTTCTTATTTTTACTCTTCCTTTCAGCCAAACTTCTTTGTTTCAGTCTATACTCACTATCTTTTCTTCAATTTTATCCACACCTGAGCTCACCCACCCTTATCTGGCTTTTCTATTTTTGTTGTTGTTGTTTTTCTTGTTTTTTCTGAAATGCCTCCCAAACTCTGAAAATTCTACAGTTTACCAGTAATATCCTACTAATACTCTTCAATTATCTTGCTAGGTATCACAGATGTATTTTGCACTGTTTACATCTTCCTCCTTCTTAATACTTTCCACTCTATAATCAAGGGAACAATTCTGTTCTGGTCTCTCGTTCAGTCCCCAGACTTTAAACAGTCCTACAATCCAGGTCTCTTTCTTCTACACACTCTTATATATGCATGGTTTCTCTGTGATTTTTTCACTATTCTATCTCGTGTGTGTGTGTGTGTGTGTGTGTGTGTGTGTGTGTGTGATTCTACATAAACATGATTGTAAAGTTTCTGAATCATATACCTTATTGTTTCTGGATGCCTCTAATCAGATATCCCATAAGACACTGACACTCGAAATATTCATCTTTCTATACAATCTTTCCTATCCCATATTCTTTATCTCAGTTTGTCATATTCAATAACACAACCTCAAAAATTGAGCTCTCATTTCAGAATTTTATTCCTTATATTCACATCTAATCAGTCATAGAATCCTGATGTCTTTCCAAAAAGCTTAATTGTCTACAAGTGTTTATCCTAAAACCTTCTCCTCATTTTATGCCTACCCTTTTCAGTAACCACTTAATTGTGACTCCCTGACTCATGTATCAAACATTTGTTGCAGTGAATACTTTTTTGTAGCCCCATACATTTGCAAATGTTTAATCCAGTGTAGATATTCATCTACAGTCCTCTTTATTCTTCTAGATTTTATATATTTTATTATTCAGCTTATTAATTGCCCAAGAACAATCTCCCCCATTATTCTGTGTATAGATTTATCTTTACAGTAACTACAGAAAACATGAAACTTCTATAGTCATCTCTTTCCACAGCTATGCTGTAATTGCTTCAGTAATGGGGTGACATTATTATATTCACAAATCCTAGCAAAGTTCGTAACATACATAATGTTTAGTAAGCATGAGTTGGATTAGATTAAGAAGGGAATGTTCAAAGTTCTGCACTGATTCTAAGCAAAAAGAACAAAGCGGGAGGCATCACACTACTGGACTTCAAACTATACTACAAGGCTACAGTAATCAAAATAGCATGGTACTGGTACCAAAACAGAGATATAGACCAATGGAACAGAACAGAGGTCTCAGAGGCAACACAACATATCTACAACCATCTGATCTTTGACAAACCAGACAAAAACAAGCAATGGGGAAAGGATTCCCTGTTTAATAAATGGTGTTGGGAAAACTGGCTAGCCATGTGCAGAAAGCAGAAACTGGACCTCTTCCTGACACCTTACACTAAAATTAACTCCAGATGAATTAAAGACTTAAACATAAGACCTAACACCATAAAAACCCTAGAAGAAAATCTAGGCAAAACCATTCAGGACATAGGTGTAGGCAAGGACTTCATGACCAAAACACCAAAAGCATTGACAACAAAAGCCAAAATAGACAAATGGGACCTAATCAAACTCCACAGCTTCTGCACGGCAATAGAAACAGTCATTAGAGTGAATCGGCAACCAACAGAATGGGAAAAAATTTTTGCAGTTTACCCATCTGACAAAGCGCTGATATCCAGAATTTACAAAGAACTAAAACAGATTTACCAGAAAAAAACTAACAAGCCCATTCAAAAGTGGGCAAAGGATATGAACAGATACTTTACAAAAGAAGACATACATGAGGCCAACAAACATATGAAAAAATGCTCATCATCACTGGTCATCAGAGAAATACAAATCAAAACAACATTGAGATACCATCTCACACCAGTTAGAATGGCGATCATTAAAAAATCTGGAGACAACAGATGCTGGAGAGGATGTGGAGAAATAGGAAAACTTTTACACTATTGGTGGGAGTGCAAATTAGTTCAACCATTGTGGAAGACAGTGTGGTGATTCCTCAAGGACCTAGAAATAGAAATTCCATTTGACCCAGCAATCCCATTACTGGGTATATATCCAAAGGATTATAAATCGTTCTACTATAAGGACACGTGCACACGAATGTTCATTGTAGTACTGTTTACAATAGCAAAGACCTGGAACCAACCCAAATGCCCATCGACGATAGACTGGACAGGGAAAATGTGGTACATATACACCATGGAATGTTATGCAGCCATCAAAAATGATGAGTTTGGGTCCTTTGTAGGGACATGGATGAACCTGGAAACCATCATTCTCAGCAAACTGACAGAAGAGCAGAAGATCAAACACCACATGTTCTCACTCATAGGTGGGTGTTGAACAATGAGAGCACATGGACACAGGGAGGGGAGCACTACACACTGGGGTCACTTGGGGGGAGATGGGGGAGGGACGTTGGGGGTGGGGAGCTGGGGAGAGATAGCAAGTGGAGAGATGCCAGATGTGGGTGATGGGGAGGAAGGCAGCAAATCAGACTGCCACATGTGTACCTATGCAACAATCTTGCATGTTCTTCACATGTACCCCAAAACCTAAAATGCAATAAAATAAATAAATGGGGGAAAAAAAAAGTTCTGCATTGACTATAAAATTGGAACATGTTGGTTGACTGAAAGAAATCACACAAAAAGAATTAAGCAAATGATATTAAAACAAGGAGAAAGGGTTAATAAGTAACAATAGGATGACGATTTATATTGTTAAATTATACTCTTTCTCCTAGAGCATTATTCCATCACTGATCAAATGCCACCATATTTGTGTGGTGTAGGCAGTAAACCATGGGTTGACATGATTTATTCCCAAAATGCTCAGTTTTGTTTATTTATTAATAATTTTTGCCCTATTTGCTTTACCCTATATATGTGTTATATTACCTATTAACATACACTTACTCTGTTGGAGACACTTAAGCAATATTTGTGGGTTTTATGTTCCCTAATGTATGTTTGTGAAAACGGTATTTAAAAATCTATCTGTTTCTACTTCTCATTATTCAATTCAAATTCAGATTTTAGTTAGGATGAGAAACAGTCTATAAGTTCTAAGTACTGAAGTGAATTTATCACTTAAAGTTCAAATTTGATTTATTGCTATAGAAATATGATTTCCCACTTTCAAAGAAGTAGCTTTCATAGTATTACTGGAACACCAGAGACCTTCTATAAGTCTACAGTATACTGATTGAAAGCATACAAATAAGCTTTTTGGAATTTTGATTTAATTTTTTTTTAAATTTATACTTTTATAAACCCTGAAAAGCTAAGTCTACTAAAAGTTCCATAGGAAAAAATATGAACACATTTTTTATATGTGGCAAAGGCTACATATTTTGAAAGTTTCTTCTTTTTCTGCAGCCTCCTTTCACTTTTAACTACCTTTTACATTCTAATCTCCTGAAGCACTTTATCTTAAAAGTAGAATATAAATACATATTAGGTTGGAGCATAAGAAACTAAAATAGAAATGTATTTAATTAGGACTGGGTAAAATAAAGTCAATAGAAAATGTTGCCTGAGCTAAGTGTTTACTCTTAGTTTGTGGACTCACTGATAGTGTTCAATAGCCACAGACGGTTTAAGGGATCATATTTACTATGTTTCTCCTTTTCTTCTACATATTGCTGATTGGCACAGTTTAGAGAAAAATTGCTTGCGAGTTTTCTTGAAAATATTTCTGTATGCAAAGCATTCAAAACTAACTTGAGCATTTTGTGGCAATCAGCACACTGTCAAGTTTCCCATCTTTCAGCTCTCCATTTCATAGGCCCTAATTATTTCCAATGCAAACAATTCTGATAATGTAAAGAATTAAAATGCACATGACAAATACACAATAGAAACAGATGACTTCTTCAAAGCAAAACATATCTTAAACTAAAGCTTCCCAAAATTATAAATTTAAATACAAAATCATATATGTACATCTTGTCTAAAAAGTTTACATGGTTTTTCCTTGGGGGACTGCAAGAAAGAAAATCTAACAAGGCTCAGCTTAAATTTGAAAATTAGCTTCGGAAATGCTGTGAGTGGCAAAGAAGTATTTCTGGAGAGTCTTATAGGTGGTATATACATACCTTACATAAATAATTTCTTTTTAAAAATTATTTACATTGTTTTGCATAATTTTCTGGTATTTTCTCTACAGTTCTCTTCCTATATGCTTTTATGAGTTTCAATAAATTTAAGACTCATATTTATTAAATTTAGATACTGGCATTTGTATTACAGCATTTTTCATGCTGCAAAACATCAGTTTCTTCCCTAAGATAACTTCTTTTTGAACAGAAATATTAGGTCATTAAAACTTAAATAGCTAATATCATTACAACTAAAGTAGCTTATATTGTATAGAATTATGCTTTTTGAAAAATTAAGGACCTTATAAGCAAATCCAACACCAACCATTTATAATACCTGCTTTTAGGTTTATTAATATAAATCAGATTGAAAACAAACAATAAAAATAGAAATATTAAGTGAAATATCAATTAGTTTTCAGCATTATTTTTCTGCAGTGCCTAAAGTATTCAATATTTGATGCTTACTATACAATTTCTAAACTAAAAAATATTGTGCAGGTAATAAATAGCATTGCAACAAACTCATGAACTATCCTATTTCTGTTAAGAGTCGAGTTTTGTCATATAAACAAGAGAGAAGTAGAAACAGCATGTATAATAAATTTAAATTAAAAAAAAATCTATAAATATTCCAAACACATTTAAGAACTCAGGTTCTCAAAGCTAAAACACTCAAGTTTTTAAATGTAAAATCACCAATTACATACTAATAGAGACCCTTTTGTATTACAGTACATCAGTCTACTCTGTAATTTAACCCACATGAATAGTGTTCTATTAACTAAGGGGGGATCTTAAAAAGTCTAGGTCTTGGCCTGTTTTACATTGCAGAGCTTGTAATTTTAGGAAAAAAAAAAAAAAAAAAGCTAAGTTGGCCAGGTGTGGTGGCTCATTCCTGTAATCCCAGCACTTTGGGAGGCCAAGGTCGGCAGGTCACTTGAAGTCAGGAGTTCAAGAACAGCCTGCCCAACATAGTGAAAACCCATCTCTACTAAAACTACAAAAATTAGCTGGGTATCATGGCGGGTGACTATTATCCCAGCTACTCCAGAAGCTGAGACAGGAGAATCGCTTGAACCTGGGAGGTAAAGGTTGCAGTGAGCTGAGATCTTGTCATTGCCCTCCAGCCTGGATGACAGAGCAAGACTCTGTCTCAAAAAAAGAATGAGAGAAAGAAGAAAGAAAGAATGAAAGACAGAAGAAAGGGAGGGAGGGAGGATAAAGAAAAAAGGAAAGAAAGAAAAGAAAGAAGGAAAGAAAAGAAAAAGAAAGGAAACAATAATAATAATAAAGTTGTGTTTACGATGTTGTTTCCAGTCTGACTGGCACGCTTTTCCAAAAGTTTAAATTAGAAACCCAGAGGACAGTAAGCCAGCTTTATGGACTTCATAATGATAGAGCAATAAATTGATAGCTACAGAATAATTGCTGGAGTTAGACAAGATGACAGACAATAATATAGACACATAATGAGCTTTTCCATTATGGTTAATAAACACATTTATAAAAGTAATAATCACTTTTTACTTTGATTTTGATTATCTAATCTCCTTGCCTTAAAAAACTTTTTAACTTAAAATGTTTGCATTCCATGTGCAAAGCTGTATAATTTTAGAAAAGTATCAATGAAACACACACATTACAAATAAGCATCTCTAAATGTTACATTTTGTAACAAAAAGTAGTTTTATTCTAAACTTGCATCCAATGCAAACAAACTAAGAAATATATAAATATTGCCACTTATTGCTAGCACATCCTAATATCTTGGCTTTAAACATAGTTTCTCAACAGCTGGTATTGATTTGAACCTAAGTTTTCTTATTGACAAGATGGTTTTGTAATTTCAACATCACATTTAATTTTGCTATTAGATAATTTGATGTGCCACATACTGTAAGTTTTGGTGACATTTCTATTCACATGGAAGATAGCTCCTATTTTAAGTACAGTCAGCCTTTCCTATCAGTGGATTTCATACTTGCAGATTCTACCAATTGTGGATTGAAAAATTTCAGAAGAAAAAAATGAATAATTTTGTCTGTATTGAACATACACAGATTTTTTTCTTGTCATTATTTTCTAAAGAGTATAAAAACAATTTACATAGCATTTACACTGTATTAGATATTATAAGTAATCTAGAGATGACTTAATGTAGAGTTGATCCCTGAATAAAGTGGAAGTTAGAGATGCTGATCCTTGAGCAGTCAAAAATCTACATACAAGTTTTGACTCTCCCAAAACCTAACTACTAATAGCCTACTGTTAACCAGAAGCCTTACCAATAACATGAAAAATTGATCAACATATTTTGTGTATGTATTATATACTATATTCTTACAATAAAGTAAGCTGGAAAAAAATGTTATTAAGAAAATCATAGGGTGGATCCAAGATGGCCATTTAGGAACAGCTCAGGATTGCAGCTCCCAGTGAAAGCGCAGAGGGTGAGTGGACGCCGTGTTTTTATTGCCCACAGACTAGGAAATTCCCGGGCAGAGGTGCTCCACGGTCACCAGCG